>NC_141607.1:605000-832500 GCF_047967505.1 Dipteris shenzhenensis | reverse complement strand
AGTAACCCATGGCTCCTTTGGCGTACTTGCATCCTGAATATGCACAATCATAGAATCTGAAATACTGATAGACAGCCAGTACATAACTTTTCTGGCTCTCTCATGCCATCCTTTAAATGCCTACATTTCCTGTTGATTGGGAACATTAGGAAGAACTGGTTCTTCTTCATTTCCTGTAATGAACTCCCAATAGCTTTTTCCCATAAGGAAGTTCGTCATTCTAAACTTCCATGCTTGGAAGTTGTTCTTGTCAAGCTTTTCAGTGACAATCTATGAAAGAGAATCAGACGCCATTACAGAACACTGTAAAATATTCTGTCACTGCAAAAAACACAGCTTCTGCCTCACAAGGGCAAATCTGCAAAACTGACGAAAGTGGTATTTGACCACACAGTCACTTCCTAATGACGATTTTGCATGAACAGGCAATAAGGATGATTCTGTAACTCCCAATATCTCTGCGCACAGGCATACGATGCAATTTCTGCGGCAACTTTTCACCAACCTACGGAGCAGTGGTCGCACAACAAAAACAGGGCCTTTTTCTCAGTGCTTGCGGAGAACTTTCGCCTCCAAAACGGGCCCTGAAATGGCCTCGAATCAGAAAAATAAAGTCACCAAAGGCTTTGCCCTTTCCTGTAGCATATACTGCCCTCTCGCCACACCGCGAAGGGCGTCTCAATCTGAGACAATGCACTCTTGCACTTTCGGCTGTGCTACCTCAGAGATTTGCTCCCAAACTCGAAAAAGGAAAGCAACACTGGTCCTCTTACCAGGACACCGTGAACTTGGTTTGCTTTCTTGAGCTCCTTACCACGAACCAGGCTCTGATACCATGTGAAGATAGTGGGAGAGAGGGAAGGAGTCTCACTTGCGGCTTTCTCACATACATAATGGGGGAATACACACAAAGGTGGAGGCTGAAAATAGTTTTCCTCTTCTTAGTTGTGAAAGCCAAAGAACTCTAGTACAAAGAAATAGAAGAACCCTATATGTGGGTCTCAAACCAAACTTAGCTAACTAAGGTGGCATACTAACTGAGCCACGAGTTAGAGTACATAAGGATAGCTGTCATCCAACTATTATTAATGGGCGGTGTACCAACCGCATCTGCAGCTAACAAGTCGGTGACATAAATGCACAACGGTCACCCTGGCATATCATGAGTGGAGCTTGATATCTCAACAGATTTGGGGAGCCTCTGTTACAGAGAAGTCCACATGGCATAATCTCCTTCATGGATACCATATTCCCTTATCCAAGCCTCTTATATTTTAGTAATTCTCCAAAGGGCCCCTTTTTTAGTCCAATATTTTTGTAATGTTGGTCATTTTCCAATGAACAATATGGGATGAAGATGATCTCTTCGAACTGGCTTTAAAATCTCTCAAATCTAGGATATGGGCAAAAATATCAAAAGATCATATCTTAGGAGATGAGCACCTTGATTTGCTACTATTTGGGGAGACTTGAGATCTCTTGCTATATGAAAAAGGAAATAGGGCTCATAGTTTTTATTTTGGCAAAATAGTGCAAAGACCTTTGGTTTTTGGCAAAATGGCCCATGAATCTTTGGTCCAAAAAATGTAGTTTTGCTTTGCTAAATAGAGAAACCTACTGCACATAAGGCTACAACCATTGCCACCTAGCCACATAGGCTCTTGTGAGATACAATGGAAGGATATGAAATGTATGAAGATACATGCCCGGAGGCTGGCCTTTTGAAGTGACCAGGTGGGAAGAGTGAGAGGAGGAATGCCTAATTTTGAACCTTAGGGATTATTTTAGTTATTTATTTATTTTCAAAACTTTAATGCTTCCACCCTTTGTTTCCTCCTTCACTTTCTCTTACAATTGCCATTCGTGACCTTGTCCTTCTCCTTGCTCTCTATAATAGTTCTTCATCTCTCCTTTGCTATTGTTTGTCAGCCCCAAGCTCCTTGCACTTCAAGCTTTGCTTTGGCACATAAGCTTCTCCAAAACTACTATAGCTATTTGTGCAACTTCTTTGTGGTTCAAATTCTCCCTCCTTCATAGTAGACCTCCAAGCCTCCTTCTTTGACTCAGAGTGGAATAGCTCACTTGAACGGAAAGGGTAGTAAGGGCCCTAGAGAGATGCGACATTAGGAGAATAAATATGGTGCTCATAGAATTTTGTTCATGGAGGGATGATCCTCTCGTTATGAGGGACCTCAAACTACGCAATAGCAGCACCATTAGGAGTGATGAGATAGTATGATTTGTGGGATGCTAATAAACAAAAATGGATGACATGGAAGGTTATCAAGTGTGTGAATTCCAAGGAATGCCATAAGGTCATTGGTCTACTAATAGGCTTTGTACATGGGTTGATATATCTCCATTATATCCTACATGTTGAAGTCATTTAGAGTTTGACTTCCATGTATTCTGGCAATGCCCAATGGTCAATAGGTTGTCGAGAGGCTCTGATACCAAGAACTATTTAAGAAGGGAAGGTTTCTTTGTTAACTTCACTTAGAAGCAATGTCTCTTGCTACACGGCCACCAACTAATGGTGCCACCCAACTCAATCAACTCTTTGAAAAAATTACTCCTTAAAAAGAACTTACCTCTATGGAGGGAGTCCTAATTAAAGTTTGAGGCTTAATTTCAATATTTTAAAATTAAAAACACAAAAAAACTTTATTACATTTGAAATAGAGATTTACAAGAGCACAATACTTAACCCATAGATTCAGCAATTAACCAGATCATTCTAGCCAGTTTCGAAGCCTCATGAAATCTTCAAATGTGTTTTTTCAGATCGTCAGACGCACTTTCCAAGGCCGTGCGGACAAATTCTCGGTAGTTTTCTGCAGTGATTCCCGGAAGTGGCGGTGTCTGATAACTCCACTGAAGCCGAGTAGAATCACCAGCATCTACAAGGTGAAAGGTAAGTTTGACGTTTATTTCTTGAGGCCCTTCGAAGATTGGCAGGTTGCTTCCCTCCAGCTTGTACTGGAATCTATGATTTTCTGGATCAAAATCCAGGAGTCGTTCAAGGACATAGATTGAGGGCTCACCAGAAGTAGCATAGTGAATCTTTCTGAGGCAACCTACCGTCTGCGGTTTACCTTCCACGAGCTCTGTTTTTCTTATAAGGGAAGGGGCCCACTTGTCCATGGCCAGAAAGTCCTTGGTGATCGACCAGAAATGATCCATTGGTCCTGGGAGAGTAAACTCGAAAGTGCCTTGCCACAAATCGGCGGATACGTTCGTCATCTAGCAAGACGGCTGCAACGTCCAAAAACCAGAGATAAGAATGCTGCGGGGAGTTGTGAGTAGTTGTGAGTATTAACGGAGGAATGAAGACGAACCAGCTGCAATGCTGAACCGTTGACATTGCACCTCAAGCAACAATGATATAGTAGCTTGGAAGCTGCGCTGTGACATAGAAAAATACTACCAGCATCTTGGAGTGTCCAATATTCCTTCACAAGCTCCAAGCGGTATGTTTCTGTCAAGTTACCGAGCGAACAGGATGTCCCCATAACTTTTTCAAAAGCCGTGAAGCTTTGACGTGACAACGCAAAGCACTCCTAGCATCTTGGAGGGGCCAATATTCCTTACAAGCTGCAATAGCTATTGTTTTGTAAAGGTATCCAGCGGAGTTTTTTCAAGCAGAATAGTGGCTTCACAAGGTTATCGTATGACCCCTAGTTTTTTCAACGCTTGGAACCTTTACCAAGCAAAATACTATTAGAATCTTGGAGGAGGGGGGTTTCTATATTTTGAGCGAAACCATCGGAGCATCCGACCAAATTGAATTGTGAATGTATATTTTGTCTCAAAGTTCATGAAATGAAGACATACATAGGAACCACTTTTGTGAATAAAAGTCTTCTCTGGGCCTCTTTCATTTACATTGCCCATATTGGGCAATTAAAAAAAAAGAGTCCCAAAGATCCCTTTCTTCTAAAAAATCTTCTACAAAAGGGCTTTTTGGGGCTATTGTTTTCATGGACCATGTGAAAAAAAAGGCCCAAAAACCCTTTTCATTGAAGAAAGGGGTATTTGGGCCTCTTTTTTTTACACGGGCCACCAAAGTCTTTGGGCCTCTTTTTTCCACATGAAAGCAGTCCAAAAATCCCTTTCGTCAACAAAACGGGTTTTTGGGCTGCTCTTTTTTAGAAGAAAGCTTTCTCTTTTTCACATGAAAGCAGTCCAAAACCCCCTTTCTTCAATGAAAGGGGTTTTTGGGCTGGCCATGTGAAAAAACCCTTTTGGTTGAAGAAAACACTATTTGGGCCTCTTCAACAAAAGGATTGAACTCAAAACCTTTCACTTCTCACGTGTGAGCCCTACCACTAAGCTCTAAAGTAACATGATGTAACCTTTCCTTATAGTAATATTATAAAATGGTCCCTCATCCCTCTCCCCTCTTTAATGCCCTTCATGTGGTCCCCCCCTCTCTTTAATACTTCCCCCCTTCCCCTCTCATGTAAGCTTCTCTCCCTCCCCCCTCTTTAATGCTCCCCCTCCCCCCCCTTTACCCTTAATTAATACTCCCCCCCTTAAGTTTAATTATTCCTTATGCCCCCTCCCCAACACACACCCGTAACTAATTAATTAGTTTTTCACGCTGGGGGGCCCTATTCAATTCACCATAGGGGGGGCCTATTAACATCGTGGAGGGGTTCACAAGCTCTAATAGCTATGGTTTTGTCAAGTGTAGTCATCTGCCCACCTCTTGCCCTCCTCTCATCCCCCCCCCCAAGGCCTCCCTCTCCCTCCGCTCACTTCCCTCACACTCTCCCTTCGTTCAGCCCTGCGCTTCCCCCCCTTTCTCCCTTCTTTCATGCTAATCCTGCCCTTCGCTCCCTCTCTGCCCCTCTACCCTTCTCTTTTCACTGCACCCCCTCTGCTCCCTCTTTGCCCCTCTGCCCTTCTCTTTTCATTGTGCCCCCTGTCTTCCTATGCGACATAGAACCTTCTAGAATGATGAGTTGTCTGGAACCTTTTACAATCTTGAGACTCTAATATTTGCCACCCCTTATGTTAATTCACTACCCCTTTCTTAGGTTAATCTGGCATTGCACCATCCCATCTTTGTAACTATTTAATGAATTTTATTTTTGGAAACATCATGGGCACATATTAGTCCCCCTACTTTGAAAAAAAGCCAAATTAATATGGGGGATGGGATAGTGGCGTAATAGTGAGGGGTCTAAAGCTTTTTGTTTTTGTTTTTAATATTTTCATGCTTTTCAAAGTATTCATTATTTAAGTCACGATCCCCGTGCATGCTATGGATTGCCTCTAAACCTTCTTACGAGTTCCCTACTTGAGGTTACGTGAGCTTCCAACTTTAATGATTTGTGATAATAATCGGTTTGACTTATAGAGTTATTACTACTCCCATAGCCTACGTATTACAATCTTCTTTACAAGTCCTTTTAAGCTCCTTTCACTACTCTAACAAATGTAAGTCTTTTGCTAAACGCCTTGGAATTCACATTCAACTTTTTTGTAGTCTATGGCATTCAAGTATTTGACATTGCATTAGGGCGATTGCTTGGGTGCTTGAAATTCATCTCATTAAGTCACAAATTTAGTACTTGTGATTACAGTAGTTGTTGTCATCCTTGAAGTCATCGAAAGAAATTGTCTACTTTAACTCATCTTCATGCACTTTTCCTTCATCTTATCTTTGATCTACCATGTTTCTTATCGAGGAGAAATGTTATAGTATTGTATAGCATTGAGGCTACAAGGGTGTTCTAAAAAATATGCAAGTTCTAACCTTGTAAATCTGATCTTAGATGCAAAAATGATGTCTTCTTCATGCATTTTGCTTTCATCTCATCTTTATTTGCTATGCACCTTATTGAGCAGAAATGCTATAGTATTGTAAGGAATTGAGGGTACAAGGAAGTGGAATAAATGATGTGGATAGGGCTCTCAATCCTTCACTTGGGTGGTTTTCAATTTTCCTAAGAAACTAGAGCCATAGTTTTTGTTGCAATCTTTCAGAAGTTTCCCTACAAAGCTAGCACCAAAGTTTTTGTGACGATTTCAAAGTGTTTTGGGTTAGCACTAAGAACTAGACCCTAGAGTTAGCTCCCTAGGGTAATTGATTTGCATCTCTATGCTCCCTATGCGCATCTATGCTCCCTACTGATTAATTAGTTTGTTTTGATCCATTAGAGGCTTAATTAAGCTATGTTTATCTAAGGCTTAATTTAGTTTTGCTTTGATTAGCTTATGTTTCTCTATGCCTTAATTTAAGGCATATACAATGTTCAAGGGGGCTTTCCCAAACTTTCAAGAAAAGGATCGAACTCAAAACCTTTCTCTTCTCACGTGTGAGCCCTACCACTAAGCTCTAAAGTAACATCATGTAATCTTTCCTTATAGTAAAATTATAAAATGGTCCCTCATCCCTCTCCCCTCTTTAATGCCCTTCATGTGGTTCCCCCCTCTCTCTTTAATACTTCCCCCCTTTCGCTCTCATGTAAGCTTCTCTCCCTCTCCCCTCTTTAATGCTCCCCCTCCCCTCCCTTTACCCTTAATTAATAATCCCCCCCTTAAGTTTAATTATTCCTTATGCCCCCTCCCCAACACACACCCGTAACTAATTAATTAATTTTTCACGCTAGGGGGTCCTATTCAATTCACCATAGGGGGGGCCTATTAGCATCTTGGAGGGGTTCACAAGCTCTAATAGCTATGGTTTTGTGTAGTCATCCGCCCACTTCCTACCCTCCTCTCATCCCCACCCCCAAGGCCTCCCTCTCCCTCCGCTCACTTCCCTCTCACTCTCCCTTCGTTCAGCCCTCCGCTTGTGATCCCTACCCAATGAACCAAAATCCCCCATAAGGTAGACATGATGCCCCTCACTGGTATCTTAATGGACCAACCATTTAAAAAATGGGGTATATATTTCATTGGTCCAATAAGCCCAACAGTAGCAACTAAGGGAACAAGAGCCAGATACATTATTGGCCCAATAAGCCCAACAACAGTAGCAACTAAGGGAACGAGAGAGACAAATACATTATTCTAGCCACCAACTATTTTACCAAACGGTTAGAAGGCAAAGCCACAAAAAATATTGATGCAAGGTCCACTGCCTATATGAACATGTAATCACAAGATTCAGATATCCCTTGGAGCTTGTCAATGATCGAGGAACCCATTTCCTCAATGAGACTATAGTGATCCTGACCAATGCCGGGTTTTGATAATCCATTGAAAATCTATGCCTTACTACACACAAGCGAAAGGATTAACCAAAAGCTCCAACAAAACTTGCTACACAATAATGACCTATACAATTGAAGGTAGTTGCATGGACTAGGAGCACAAGCTTATTGCAATGTTGTGGGCATACCACACATCCTATAAAGTGGCAACCAACTACACCCCCTTTAGCTTAGCCTTTGGGGTGGAGGAAGTTATGCCAATGGAGTATGTGGTACCTAGCATGCACATTGCAGTGAGGGAAAGGCTTATTGAGAATGCCCTAGCTGAGTGCCTACTAACAAAACTTGAGAAGTTTGATGAAAAAAGATAATAGGACAGACGGAAAAATAAGGGGCACATCAATTTCATAGATATCTTGGAATCTCAGTTCAACAAGCCTGCAAGGGTGGTGCAGCTGTTGCTACTGTTGACACAAGTCAGACATACGGATCACCACCAGGCTATTGTCTCCAACATGCATGTCTGCCTGGCTCAGTTCCAAATAACATACTGGGCAAATTACACTTTCACACAAATGAAGGACTTAGAGCACCATGGCAACCATCTCGGTAACTCGATGATCTACATGCCAGTCCTCTACCATATGATTGAGTAATGGCTGCCCAGGGGTTATGGCTTGGTCAACAAGGATGCATCGGTGGATGCTAAAGCCAATGGAGAAGTTACTGGCCAACGCATTCCCAAGAAGAAGCTTAGGCTTGCCCAAGGAGAATCCTCTGCATCTCATGAAGAAAGAGCAAGATTGGAAGAAGAGCCTCGAAAGCAATGGGAAGAGGGAAGGGCCTAAAATTTATTGCAATGGCAACTACAGATGGAGGCACAAGCTAGAAGGCAACGAGAATCTCAAAAGAACAAAGAGCTATCAATGTTGACAACAAACCGACCGACTTCACGATAGTTTGGGACAGACTAAAGGGAAGCCACAAACTCAAGAACAAGAGCAGACTCAAAGGCAGCAGTCAATTCAAGGTTAGTCATCATCTCTCACCGGCTCCTCGGCTTTCCCTTGGGCTGACCTAGTTGAAGCCCTCCAATTCTATTCTGCCCCCACGTATACTTACAAAGAGACCTATAGCCAGATGCCAGAGTCACAATGTACACAAGTAGACACCATGGAGGAGAAACTCATGGTCTCCTTCTTGTAAGTTTTACAAATCATTCGAAATATCTTCCAAAGGTAGAGAAAGGCATATGAAAGACTCTGAAGTGTAGCCCAGCAAGAGCTCGAAGAATAGCAGGCCCAAAGCCTTATGGTTACTTCTCATGTAGCAGGGAAACTCTCATTGGAGTGGGCAAAATGAAGCAAGAAAAGACTTATAGGCCCAAGTTACAAGGGTCGAAGATGAGCTCACATCTAGCCGAGAAGTGGTTCAAATCCTAATGGAATAGTTAGACAAGAATGAGTTGGGCCTCAAGGCGGCACAAGAATGAGCACAATGAGCGGAGTAAGCTATGGCATGTTAATGCAAAGTACATGAGGACTAGCCAAATTTAGAGAGGGAGCATAGCCTGTCCCTCCAACAAGAGCTCGATCTCTTGTAGAATACTCAAAACCTAGGGGAATCCTCCCTTGAAGAATGCGAGTAGGGCAAGTTTAGATTATTTTGAGAGGCCTCTCAACAAATAGCCACATTCACTCTCACACAATGCACAATCACAGAGACCCCCCAAATGCACTTCGACACACTCAGAGCACAACATATTAATTATCACCTCGACATCATCACGTCACTACCACCCAATGCACTCATTGCCATAGTTGACCACCACACTAATCACTGCCACCCAATCTTAGCAATGTCCTATTTTTGTCTCCATTTACAACCAAGTGGCCTAGAGATCAACTGCCCCACTGACCTACAAACCACAGCTTAGAAGACGCTTTAAAAGCTACTAATTGAAGAGGGATATTCCGATAGATAAAGAGGAGGAATTTGCACGGGCTTGTGATCTAAATGATATAAACTAAGGAGAATCAATTACCTTTGTAGTACCGTTTGTTCAATGCAATGTGGGCATATGACAATCAATATTGAGCGGAGAAAATGGATGTAAGGCACAACAAATTTGATCGAGAAGTCATGGCAAATTTTTGCAAGAGAGTAGAGCTAGTGAGAGGGATACAAATCTCATCACAAGTGAAATGGATTAAGTTGGAATCATACAATATATTTTGCAATTGGATTTTAGAAAATTCCAAGTATTTATATTTGATGTGAAATGGTTCAAAGTCATCTATAGAGTTGCTCAAGGTATAGTCAGAAAGGATCCAAGAGGGTTTTTTCCCATTGACTCAACAAAAATTTGGATGACCTTAGTGGCACATTGGTGCTAGCCAGCACTAGGATCAAATAAGTATTCTCTTATTTCGGTATTATTTTCCCTTCAACTTCATTAAGGCTTGTATGAACATATCATGGATTTTTGTTTTAGGTGGTCTTTCAACCCGATCAAGTGGACAACTAGTGCTGGTTTGTGATTCAAATTGCACCTAGAAACCAACATGTATTTGAAGACGTTGAAGTAGAGAATGAAATGGAAGATCAAGAAAGAGATGGGTTGGAAGCAAGCACTTCCAATACCCCTTCTATGAGAGTTTTGGAAAGTGAAGATAGTTTGAGTTCCTCAGAGGTTTTCTCAGATACACTAATTTTAGAGACCTCAATCTACATGTTGAAGATTTGTGAGTCTTTTCCATGGATAATCAAGAGGATGAGCATCAATCTCACAATGAAGATTCCAATGTTGCTTCAATTGATTAAAGGATAGAGGACAACATTGATACAATATATTTATGGTTTTGAAAACATTGAATTTGATAAATTTTTTGCAAACTTTAGGTAGGGTGGAATACCACACTACCCAAATTTAGGCATGTTTGAATATCAATGCTTTGTTGATGCTGTATGTTTCTCTAGAAGCATTTTCAATGCTAATGTCAATACTTTTTCCAACAGACATACTATTATCAATGCTAATATTGATGAAAATATCGACAAAAATGTCCTCCTCCATGTAGCCACTTGAGTACTTGGGACCTCTATTTCTAGCGGTTCTATTAGGAGCTCAAAGTAAATCTCTCCCACATGACTCCAAGGCTGTCCTCAAGAGCTCTATCTACCTCTCATCCACCTATTTCTCTTGAGACAAGGGATCTAACAAATGGCTTGCCATCGCTTGCTAACAAAGTTGGGCTTGTGGTTCTTCGCAGCCATCTTGCCAAGCTTCATTTCACCCTAGTCTAGGCCACTTTAGAAGGATCCAATGAAGGGTCCTTCTCTCCTTCCTGGTTAGGTGCGGAGATCTATCCTCACAACTCTCCCATTGTTGTGCCCCTTGTAGGGATACATACAAGGTGGTGCCCAGCTTGCCCCTTGGGACAACTCAACCCTAAGTGGCCCATCTTCCTGCAACAAAGGCTCTAACTGTGGAGTTCTAAAACCTCAATCCTCTACCAAAAATATCCCATGTTGAGTGTATCGAGTAGGCTCACCTCTGATAGTGCCTCAAAGTATTCAATGATTACCTTGAGTAAGAGGACACCATCATCTACCATCGCCAAGTACCAAAACAATCTCGGATGGAGGGCAGCATAGGTTGACTCTTCAAGAGCCTCAAAAAGTCAAGCACCACTTGGAAGCATGGCACAAGATGTAGCATGTCCATGTCATCAACTGTGAACCCATGGTACTAAGGGATAAAGAAACTAGGTGTGGGATGAGGGAGATAGGACTCTGATCTACCTTAGTTAGAGAATCAAGACTCCCCTTAGGCAGCTAGAGACATCTTGAATATGGTCAACTTTTAGCACCAAGCTCGCATGGATCCAATCATGAACCTAGCTCCTTGTGGTCTGTGGGCATGAGGCCAATGATATGGCCCATTAGTGCTCTTTTCCTCAGAGATTGAATGGATTTCTTCACTTGGTTTTTGTCTTATAGGGAAAGAATAACCCAAATGGCTATGGGAGTTGTTGCCATGAGAGCCTCATTGGCTACACCCTAGGGAAGATCATTACCTAGATTGCAAACCTTAAAAATAAACCAAAGACCTTCTTACTATAGTTTAGGGAGGAAAGACATAAAGGGATGGAAAAGGAAAAAAGAAAGGAGAGCGGAGCCATTGGGTGCAACCAAAAGAGGAAAAAAAGGGAGAAAGGGAGCTGTGAAACAACAATAGCCCCAAAAAAGCTCAAGTGAGGGGCTAGAGTAAGGTTCTCTTATTAGCAGTCCATCGCTAAGGCCCCTAGTGCAAAGGGACAGCCTCCAAGAAGCAATTCTCAAGGAGTTACCACCAGGTTAGGGGGAAAACCCCACGCATGAACGAATTTGGGTGAGGAGGCTATGGTGCAGCCATGAGAGACTAACAAGCAGGAGCAATAGCTATAGAAGTGTAGAATGGCTAGAAGGAGGTGATTGAGGTGGGTGACCAAGGTGGGAAAAATACGTGAAGCAAAAAAGGGCAAATAGGCAAGGACATAGCAGCGAGAGTGGCAAAGAAGGGACGAGAGAGGCATGACTAGGGGGCAAAGGAGTAGAGCGAGAAGCAGGGCAAGAGCCAGGGGGGGCAGGTGCTAGCAATAAGGTGCTCGAGTAGGGGACATCTTCCCCCCAAAATACACATATTTTTGGGGGTTTTCCATTCCCTTTGAAGGGGTTTTTTGTATCCACCTTGTACACACATGCAAGATCACTATTTCATATTCCTCTTTGAGGGCTTTTTCTATAGTATGTATAATCATGACTTTGTTGAGATATGGTGCCATGAGCACATATTAGAGGCTAAAGTATGGTATAGGAATGTATTATTAAAGTAGCCACCCTAGGATGTGGACTACATGATATGAGGATGTGGATCTAGGATATCCACCACAAGGAGAGATGTGGATCAGAGGATCCCACAGGTGTTGACTATTCTAAGGGCTCTCTCTATATAAGAAGCCTATCATGTATTGTTGATTACGCACATTGCAATAGATTGAGTATTGCCTACCTTATGTCTCTCTCATGGTGTTTTGATCCTCCTTGATCCCTCACTTTGTCATGGTATGAGAGCTCCCTTGCTTTCCACTGAGGCATTGAGATCCTTGTGAGAGGGATTGAGCGATCGAGTGTTTCCATTATTTCATTCCGTTGATGAGAGAAATTTTGGTCCACTTTGAGAGGATTCCATCCATTCTTCCACTATTTTGCGAGAGAGAGAGTTTCCTTGTGTTCATTTCTTTGTATGAGTTCTTCCTTAGATTTCAATTGGAGAGGAAGAGAGATCTATTCTTCTTATTGTGAGAGTTTCCCTCTTGAGAGATGTTCTTCTCTTAATCTGAGAGAAAGATATAATTCTGTCATAGATATCCATCCATTTGATATCATTGTGAGAGAAGGAGTCTGAGAGAGCTTTGTTTTGTTTTTTGGTTCTAGAGATTTTGAGAGAGCCTCTCAATGACACTCCAGCAAGCCTCGCATGCAATAGCATCTCCTATTGGTCAAACAGCAAGCACCTCCAGCAAAGGCGGCTTCAACTTATCCCAAGCGATGCCTTTGAATCCAACAGAAGGACTTGATAGGGCTCACGACCTTCTACGAGACCTGCAACTAGCCCAACAACGTTCCAAAGTAGCTCCAACTGAGCAGCGCCTCCGTCAACAAAGCTACGGGCTAGCCAGCTCCATAGTGCAAATAAACGACCAACCCTTCACTATTGATGGACTATAATAGCTCTTGCATCTTGGGCGACTCTGGTATGGCGTGGGAGTTGTGAGTCTGCTAGGTGAAGTTGAGAGAGCTAATCCTACATTGCCTCCTGTTGAGACAACTCTTGCTCACAGCTCCCTGCAATGCCAAAAGCCCGCGACCAACCTTCTCTAACCATCTATAGGCACTGAGAGATCAACTGCTCCAGGCTACGGCCCAAAACGAAACGCAGCTCACAACGGCTTTCTTGCATCCTTGCTCACATAATGGAGGGGCCTCCTTATCAGTTCACTCTGCTTTGCAATCCTCAGCTCCTCCATCGCTCCATGAAGACCCGGCTTCACCGTCCGACAGAAGACGACTCACTCCATTTCTCTGCAAGTCTAAGGTCTAACCTTAGGACACATGGCAGCCATTGGCAGAGACACATGGCAGATAAGGAAGGCTAGTCAACATGACCTTGGTTAAGTATGGCCTTGGGTTAAGTTTATGGTTAGATTAAATTTACCATGGTTAGGTTATTGAGGTTTGGTTAAGTTTCTACCACGTGGCATAGTGCCACCTAAGCCCATAACCCCTGCTAGGGACACTTTGTGCTCTGCATGTGAATCCCTATGCCATATCATCAAAAGGCCTCTTCTTCACAAAAACTTCAACACGCTATAACTTGCAATCCAGGAAGAATTTGTACATGCTCCAAAAAGGAAAAGTGATCGTCTTTTGAGCTCTATGCGCTGTCAAGTCAGAATCCTTGTATGCAATTAGACACTGTCCGATTTGAAAGTTTCTTCAACTGGTAAGACATTTACAATGGCAATACGCACCCCAACTATTGAGAAGTTCACTGGGGAAGGATTTCATACTTGGTCTACACAAGTGAGGTATCTCTTGATGCATTAAAAGCTTTGGAATATTGTAAAACAAGACATACCCATTGCACAAAATGATGCCTAGAAGAAAAAAACAAAGCAGCACTATCACTCATTGGTTTGCACTTGGGTCCAAACATAATTCATCATATAGACTCCAAGGATCATGCAAAGATGCATGGGATGAGTTGAACACAGTGTTTGGTGCAAAAGCCAAGAACTAAGAAATTCATCTTAAGATTGAATTCTATGGTTTGCACATGAGCTTCAATGAATCCATGGCATAATTTTTCAACAAAATCAAAAGCATTATGACCCAACTAGAAGACATAAATGCAAAAGTAGGGGAAAAAGATGCACTTGCAATTCTCCTTAAAAGCATGCCTGCAAAGTATAGCACACTGACAACCACTTTGAAGAATCTCCTAGATCCAAAGTTTGAGGAATGTGCATCCTATCTTCTTGAAAAAGAAAGAGAGTTGAAGGCATTGACATCGACATCTACATCAACATGCATCAGCAATAATGAAGAACAAGCATTGTTCAGTAAAACATCAACGAAGTGTTACCATTTGCGGAAGGAGGGGTCACTATCAAAGTGATTGCAGACTGAAGAACAAACCAAAGTGTCACCATTGCAAAAATCTAGGACATAAGGAAGAAGATTGCATATTGAAGAACCAACAAGTCAATTACATGGAGTCATCAAGCCATGAGCAAAATGACAAGAATAACATGTATGGAGAAGAAACATCCTTTCCACCTTCAACCCACACATTTGTAAATCAAACCTTACCACATGAGAGTAGCCATGTAAGCACCCAGGGGAGGATTTGATCTTGTAACTCACATCTGACCACCTTGCAGTAGCCAATGGATCATGGCACCAAGGGGAGGTGTTGAGATATGGTGCCATGAGCACATATTAGAGGCTAAGGTATGGTATAGGAATGTATTAAAGTAGCCACCCTAGGATGTGGACCACATGATATGAGGATGTAGATTGAGGATATCCACAAGGAGAGATGTGGATTAGAGGATCCCACAGGTGTTGACTATTCTAAGGGCTCTCTCTATATAAGAAGCCTCTCATGTATTGTTGATTACGCACATTGCAATAGATTGAATATTGCCTACCTTATGTCCCTCTCATGGTGTTTTGATCCTCTTGATCCCTCACTTTGTCAGACTTGTACTTTCAAATACGTGTAATCTTATAGCATCCTATAGGGATAAACTCTATCTCATTATTATGGTGACTTATCTAGTGGGGAAGAATGGGGCTATTTTGCAACATTATACCCCATAATACTTTTTAAAATATACAGAATGTTGTTACTCGATGTGTATAGTGATATCTATTGAATATGTTAAGTTGCTAAAAGCAATATCAAAAATCAATGTCAATATCGACATATTGCCATTCAAGACCTACTTTCATAAATGTGTATATTGACTCTCTTTCTGCACTTAGAAAATAATCAAATTCTTCACATAAAATTCTATCAAAATTTGTGTTAAAAAATGTCCAATACCTTATAGTGAATTATAAGTTTAGCAATTTATCAATTTCTTACAAGTCTCTTACTTGTTAAGTTTGACCAGAAAAACTATTACAAAGCTAGAAAATGGATTATGAAGATGAGAAGCTAATTATGTTGGAAAAGTACATTGAAGATGAAGAATTGATAGCCTTTTCAAGTATGAAACTATGATTCTTAGCTATATATGCCAAGCATATCCAAATGCACATTATTATGTGAGAGTTAAAAAGTAATGCGTTTTTTTTTTGGGAATATGAACTTGAAATATTATGGAACAAGAAAACTATGAAGAAGCAAAGAATTCAAACACGAAATAAAAAACATATCTATAATATAAAATGTCGATAACAAGACTTGAAATATTTCTAAGTATGAAATATGATTCCTAGATATATATATATATGCCAAGCACATCCAAATGCACACCATTATCTTGAGGGAGAAAAAGTAATCAAAAAATAAAAGGTTTTTTTGAATATGAACTTGAATATTATGGAACCAAAAAAGTATGACAAAGTTGAGAAATCGATCGTGAAATCAAAGACACAGCTATAATATAGAATGTCGATTATAATTTCTTTGAAGTTGAGTAAAAATAACAAAAAGATCATGAAATACATAGCTCTACAATATCAAAAAATGATTATAATTGCTTTGACTAAAGTTAACAAATAGATTGTGAAATCAAAGATATAGCTATTACATAAAAAATTTATTATAATTTCTTTGAAATTGACTAAAGCTAGAAAACTAGATATATCATGATAGAAAGAATTGAATGAATTAGTTGATTAAATCTAGAAAACTGATTTGAATCTATCTCTGTGAGGTCATGTTCTTTTAATGTTTTATAGTATTCTAAAATGATTTAATATCAGATATTCAATGATGCAACCAAGCACGGGAATTCAAAGATAGAGGTGTAATATAAAAATTGATTAATGCTTTGAAGTTGACTAAAGCTACAAAAAAAGACCATGAACATTGAAATCAAAGACATAGCCTATAGTATTTAAAAAAAGATTATAATTGCTTTGAAGTAGTCTAAGTCACAACAAGACAAAGCACCCACAGACACGCACACAGATGCGTTTACTGAACTTAAAAAAAAACTTACGGGTGCGTCTATTTGCACGTCTATTTGTGCATCTAGAGACTCGCATCTAACGGTGCATCTATATAGCAGACAGACATGCGTATAGACGTGCATATACACACGTAAATAGATGCTCTACTAGAAAATTTAAAAAATAGACAGACGCATCATTAAACGCATGTATAGACACATTTATAAACGGCTTTATAGATGCTTTTATAGACGTGCAAATAAATGCTCCTCGAACAGACAAACGTGTATATAGATGCATTTATAGATGCCCTAATAGACACGCTACATAATATTTTTTAAATTTACAGAATGCTGTGTATGTTGTGTATGCTATGTGGTTACAGGAATCCCATTTCCACATTGTGTAATTCAATTCTTATAGCCAACCGCATTTTAATTAGCACTCTTGCAAGCATGTCTATAGCCGACAATTACAATTCCAAATAAAACATTACAACTCCAAAACATTTAGTTCACAAGGCATTAAGTGATAGAACATTGCACAAGAAAATTGAAAGCCCAAAAAGTGCTTGTATGTACATATAGCATGAAGCTAAACGTCCTGTGGCTTCAAGTACCAAAAATAAGAGGAGTGTATATACAAGAGGCATGAAGCCAAGCCAAGCCAGTGGCTTTAAGTACAAAAAAGAGTAGCTAGCACTACTTCTACGACTAATCTAAGTTCTCCACGTCCTCGCTCCCTTCTACGCTCCCTTCTCCACCTCCTTCCTCGTCTTCTTGTGCAGGGGCCTGTAAACAAGGGACAACATATAACAATGTATAAAAAATCAAATCTTTACTTATAATATTGACATTATTTAATTACTTTCAAATACCTCGGGGGATGCTCCAGTAGCCCGGATATACTGCTCCCCTCAGTAATCAGCCCGTCATTATAAAAGTGCCTCCATGTATCTGCTTTGTGATGGTGGCGGTGGTAGGTTGTCTCGACAGGAGTAGGGTACCTGCCCATGATATCAAGCTGCAAGATGACACAATTTGCCGAGGGGTTAGTACAAAGAAACAAGCTCCTAATAAACTACATAAACAATATAATTTGAGATTCATACTTACAAATTGGGCCTCCCATGATTCAACACTCCCTGCTCCAAAATGCATGCTTCCATATTGCTCCATTTGGATCCTTCGTGCCTCCACGTGTTGCATACTGGGTTCCTCCCTCGCTAACTTCATTGCTTTCTTCCACTCATGCTTGTGAGCGATGTGGGGTGGGCCCCTTGGTGGTTGACCTCCCTCGAGCCTGGCAAGCTCCGCTAGTGCCTGCCTCTTAAGCGAAGATATTTTATTGCCAAGTATCGTAACAATCTTTGACTTGGCCCATTTATCTGTGAACTAAAGATTGGGGGGGTTAGGATACCTAGAGCGAATAGCAGCGAGGGTCTCATCAGCCAACCTCTTTAGCTAATCTTTGTAGTGGATAAAGCAATCTCTGTAATTGTTAGCAATTACAGAGCGCATGAAGGCCATGATGGCCTTCCCCCGTGCATCCATCAAGATGCCTCCTGTTTAAGGGATGTCATATAAGATCGTACCATCACTCGGAGGCACGTCTAAATCATCTGAATCATCCTCGTCCCCACCATCACCCCTCCCAAAGCACTGTGCCATGCATCCCCCACCACTCTCCCTACTACTACGCCTGCTACCATGTTGTGTCGAGCTAGTACGCTGGCCACTCAAAGCTGGAGACTGCACGGGACTACGTGGACCACTCATAGCTGAAGAACCGAGTCTCGACTGCATAGGAGTATGTCGACGGCTCTGCGAGACAAAAGGACCTCCTGATGGCATGGGGGAAGGGGCATAAGACGGCATGGGGGAAGGGGCTCGGCTGTGTAGCCGAATGGGCTGTGCTGACTCCGCTAGGGTAATCTCAGCTAGTGTGGGGTTGGGGTGGTTTGGAGTCTGTAGTGCCGACTCTTGGGGGGTGTTTAGAGTACTCGTCATGTAGCCGTATAACTCCCCAGGATTGGGAGGATGCCCTAAAAGGTTATATAACTCCCGAAAGATGGTCTCCCGAAGATCAGGTGAACCTGAAGAGCTTCCTGGCCACATGATGAACTGGAAAAAAGAAAAAAAGAAGATTATTGATGAGCTGAGAAGAGAAAAAGAAGAGAAAAAGAGAGAGAAAAATTACCACGAAAAGAGAGGGAAAGAGAGAATAAAAGAGAGAAGGAAAAAGAGGCAAATATAGGAAAAGAGAGAAGAAAAGAGAGGCAAATCCTTTTCTTGGAAGTGGAAGTGGAAAGGGAAAGGGAAAGGCAAGAGGAAAGAGAAAGGAAAGGAAAGGGAAGGGAAGAGAAGAGAAGGGAAGGGAAGGGAAGAGAAGGGAAGGGAAGGAAAGGGTCTAAAACTGTTGGAGCACGTTTATAGACGCGTCTGGCTAACACATCTATTTTCACGTATAACAGTGCATCTATAGACATGGCTATCTGTTTCTGAAAATAGAGTAGACGCATCTGTAGACGTGGTTTTAGACACGCTTTGAGATGCATTTTATAGACACGCTCCGACGCATGGACTATTCTAAAAAGTGGAAAAGGACATGCGCCCGACACAAAAGCATAGAACTGAATCCAAAATCATTTGTTTCTTGGATACGACAAAGGACGAATCCAAAGAGAGCAACTTTCAAAGAAGATCAACCATAAGAGACTTACCTTGGATAGAGGTATGGAAGCTTCTTGTCCTTCTTCAAAGTTGCTTCTCTTCCTTGTTCACCCTCTTCTCCTGTGTGCTTGGAGATGATTGTGTAAGCATGGAAGTAAGTGTGGGTGCCTGGAGATAAGTGTCGGATTGTGGATCTGTTAATAGCAAAGCAAGCAAGCCGCGCGAAGCTTATGTGAAGAAAAGCAAAGCAAACATGCTAAAAGTAGATTTGAAAACTGTGTCTATAAGCGCGTCTAATGGTGCATCTATACAGGCGTCTAAATACGTGTGTAATTGCACGTCTAAATACATAGAGCAGACACGGTTTTAGATGCATCTATAGATGCACACCACAGAATAGATAGACGTAGTTTTAGATGCACCACAGAGATTTAAGATTAAATATTTGAAGAAAAGCAATTTTTTTTGGGTTGTTTGTTTGTAGGATGTCTTCATCTTCAACAAGTAGCTCCAGTGAGGATGAATCCCTCCGTATCCACCATCGCGAAGTGTGGTTGGAGCAAAAAATCAAATGTATGTGTGATCGATGTCGAGGAAACATGTATCGTGCATGCAGGATTACACTCAATCACATCTCAAAGTATGGAGAATGGGATGCGACCATAAATGTGGTAAGTGTTAAAGAGTTAAGGTTGATTGAGATACCTATGGGTGTTCATATGTTTGAGTTATGATCCCATTTTAATTTAATATAGGATGTAGTGCCACACCCGCATATGTTGCCCTATCCTCATCATGAGGAGGCAAAGCGTCGACGATATGTGAGATCTTCAGGAGGGACCGTTACGGATGCATGGAGTGATGGTGATAGTAGCCCTCTGCCATTACCTCATGAAGCCGTGGAGGAGGAGGTGTTTGATGATATGGTGCAGGATTTATATGTCCATTAATCCGAAGGTAAGGATGATAGCATGGAGCAGGACGATCTTTTTACCGTAGCATCGACTCCATTGTTTGAGGGGTGCACATTCTCTGTTCTACGTGCCTCCCTTGAGTTACTAAACTTGCAAACCATCTATGGATGGAGCAATGCAAGTTTGAATGCATTACTCAAGTAAGCTTTAAAGTCTATTTTGCAAACATGGTAAATTATGCTAGTGGGTCAATTACTCGAATGCTTTTCCTCATTTATGGTCTTTACGTGCAGGCTATTGTGTAAAATGCTTCCAAGGGAGAATAAATTACCGACCTCAAGATATATGGCAAGGCAACATGTGACCTCCCTTGGAGGATTAGATTACAAATGCATCCATGCATGCGTCAACGATTGCGTTTTGTTTCGTGGACTACATAAGGATGCAAGAGAGTGTCCTACTTGTGGAGAGGCAAGATATAGAGCAGATCTCAAAACTTTGGATGTGCCTCGTAAGGTTCTGCGACATTTCCCCATAATCCCTCACATCCAACATATGTTCAAGTGCAAATCCATTATAGAGCTCATGTCATGGCATTCCTCCCATCAATCAACCGATGGCAAGTCGAGAACTCCTGCAAACACTCCTGCATGGAAGCATATTGAAAACACATGGCCAAGCTTCAAGGAAGAACCTAGGAGCTTGAGACTTGGATTGGGTATGGACGGTGTGAACCCATTTGGCCTTAAAAGCACCTCTTACAGTGTATGGCCATATTGGTGATTACTTCGTGCAATAATGCTTCAAAAAGTTCTTTACGATAGCGAACGTGCAAAGGATAGACATAACGTGCAATTGTTGGTGTCATAGGCAACTCAAAACCTATTTTAGAATTGGTGCCAAAATAAATTAGTATCAACCATGTCTATTGCACTTGCAAACAAAAGCATTCCCAAGAAATTGTGTATTGTTACCTTCATCAATAATGAGTTGTTGCTTCAAGTTGTTGGTTCTCTCCATCAGTGTCTCATAAAAGACTTCTTTCCCAACCCAAACATGGAACTCCTTGTCTCCTATTTGTTCAGGTACTATTTCAACACTTAAAAATTAAAGATCGTGTACTAGCATGGAACTCTATTATAAAGCAATGGAATTTCACCTGGAGGGACTCCATGTTGATCTCACACTTCTTTGCTACTCATATAGTATCCCAAAATCTTGCATTTCAAGTCATTATTTAGCTCCGCAATGCGCAAATGGGTTAAATTTTCCAAGTTTAGCTTGAACCCCTTTTCCTTTATTATTTTGCTGGTCACCATCTCAACCACTTGTTTCCATTCAGGGGATCAACTATCTTGAGATACTTACTCATCTTGTTTGATTACTTCTTTCTAACTTTGACCTCCGCAAAAGCCAAACCCCTCTTTCTCTTACTATTTTCAGACATTTCTTTTTCTCTTTTAGCTTGCATTTCATTCTCAACATCACTCTACATAATGAACAATCGAAAATTTCATTCAATACCAAGAGAAATTATGCATAGCATGGAGTGTTTAACAGAAGAAAAATCCACTCAAGAATGGTTGAAACTAAATTTTAAAATATCATTCCAAAAAGCTTACTGTAAATAGGATTTTAGCAAGCATAAAACATGTCAATGGATACCAATGAACCATCCCTGTTCTTGCTTGGTCCCTCTCTCATGCCACCCTTATCTGAAGGTGGAAAGCATAATTATAGAAGACAAAAAAACTTGGAAGTAGATTGAACAGGTTGCACATTTTTTAAAATATCAATGTTTAATACCTATTCATGCTCCTCTGGTGTAAATCTATGTGCAAACCAAGATGGGTTTGTTTCTCCAAGCTTTCTTACTGAATAAAGTATATCACAAAACTCTGTTTTCACAAAGGCCGCCTCATTCATCCTACAAAAGAAGATACTTTCAATAAAGCCTCGAATCATTTTTCAACATAGTACATGATTTTCAATTCCAAAGGACAAGAAGTAAACACATACCGGTTCAATCTATTTAAAGCCCCTATTAAAGGTAACTCATCTGCACTAGTAACAGCAATGAAAGTTGCCTTCACCAAAACATGTTTGGAGACATCATATCTAAAAGAATCCTTTATTTCTTCCATCCAAGCCTATGTTCGGTGATTTCCATCCCAACATAGAAACATCTTCCCTTGGAGGTCTTTCCAATTGTCACCATGTTGTAGACTTGTCTTAAAACCAAAATACAAAATAAAAAATGCAAAACCTTGTTGCATAGCTGCAATTAAAACCACCATTAGACCAGATACAAGGAACATATAAGACAACATTCTTCCCTCTTTAAAATGATTATTTATCTCCTTCCATATAGGATCCCATGTCTGTGTAATTTCATCTGAAATAGGAATGGGGACCCCCTTTGAGCCAACAAAAGAAAGGACAAAGGAGCCTTTCTCCTCTAAGTATCCCTCATCTCGAAATGAGGTCTTCAATCTACTTTGCTAGCTAACCAACTTGTCGAACACTCTAAGGAAGGTGTATTCTACATAAAGGAACAAGAGGTGGTGGAGTGCCCCTCTTTACCTTCAGCCTATAGATAGTCTCAGCAAGCAGTTCAACTTGGAAATTACATGGAATTTAAAACTCTTCATCATCTGCCCTTTTTTTTTCATTTGGTGTCTCTTTCTCATCCTTCCCTCCGGAAATGTCATCATGTACAGCCTCTGTTATCTCCTCCTCTTTTTCAAAATGTTCATCATCTTCCATATCGTCATCATCCTATAAATATTATTTGTATTTAGGTTCCTTCCAAACCAATATTGAAAGAAACAATCCCCAAAGCAAATCTCACACACCTCATCCGCAAGAGGATGAATAGTGTCTATGTCGCCAAACCAAATTTGAATCAAATAATCCACAAAGCAAAGCTTTACAACATACCTCATCCACAGGAGGATGACTAGTGTCTATGTCTCCCTTCATTTGATCATGTCCATCCAAGGAAAGGTCCATACTATCCATCGAAAGATCACTTTGTAGAACCAAACTTGATGCCCCAGTGAGTACTCAATACTAATAGATTGCTTACACTGCAACCTTGTCATCACCATTCATTACAGCAAACAGTTAGTAATGGTAATCTTTCAGCTTGTAGATAATATTACAATTTATGAAGAACTATATCTTCCAACCCTTAATCAAATAAAAACCAAACAAGCTTACTTCAAATTCTTTTAATAATTTGTGTGTAGAAGCACTCTCAAACTTTAATTCTTACTACTATTTTTTATTCACATTTTAGTACTAATTGGCCCACAAAAGCATCATGACAATCATCAATTGAAAAGTGAAGTAGCTTGAAAGCAAGAGCAAAATCATCCCACAAAAGTAGTTTTGATGGTCCACAAATTCCCCTTTCACATGTCTGGGTGTTCAATCTACAAAAATCATCCTTTCATGTTGGGCGTTTGATCATTAACCTAGCTTGTTTAGCTTCCCTAGAAGTACCTTGAAAGCTAGTACAAATAGTGTAGTTTTGATGGCACGCCAGTGAGCCATCAAGTGGTCTCCTTTTGTTCTTTCTATGTGCAAAATCTGGAAGCATATGCAAGTAGTTCTATGAACAAAATCAGCCCACAAAAGTAGTTTGATGGCCCACAAATTCCCTTTCATGTCTGGGTTTTTAATATTCAAAAATCATCCTTTCATGTTGGGTGTTTCATCATCAACCTAGCTTCTTTAGCTTCCCTACAAGTACCTTGAAAGCTAGTATATATAATGCAATTTTGATGGCATGCCAACGAGCCATCAAGTGGCCTCTTTTTGTTCTTTATATTTACAAAATTCGGAAGCTTATGCAAGTATTCTTTGGAGTTTCATTTTCCAAATTAGATTCAAGGATTTGACTTGGAAGGGAACCATCTATAGGGCTAGAGAGATTGCATAAGGAGGAATAAGCCTTGGGAGGAAATGCAAGCAGAGAATTCGATGGATGAAAGGTAGGAAAAAATACACAAACTTTGGTCAAACTTGCTCATGGAGTTCATGTTCATGAAGGTGCAAGAACAAAGACATTAGTCATGGATGAGGTGGATGATCTAGTGTAGCTATCCAGAGCAAGGTCTGTTTGGAAGAAGGCCTGACGAGGGCATACCTGTATCTAGAGCCTTCCAAGGAACAAAGGTAGAGATAAAGTCTGATTCCATAGCCTTTCCACACAGAGAGGGGAATCTGTATGTGATAGAGTATCAAGCAAGGCACGGGGAGGAGGGCAGCGATGCCCATCAAATGGTGTGGTTGCGGTGGCTCTATAGCTCTTCTCCACTAACTCACCCTTTGTATTCACCATCCGTTAGCTTGTCCACAAGAGGAGCAAATAAACCCATTTTGATGGCACGCCGGCATGCCATCAAACTTGCCTTTTGTTAAAGAAGGTACCTTTACATTTGCACGACAAAGACAATAGCTAGGGGGTGGCTGAAACTTGTCTCATGAGCCGATGGAGCATGCGGAAGAAGTCGATGATGATCTCCTCAAAACGTTCCACAAGTATAGGGCTAGTAGCAAAATGGCCAAAGCAATGAGAGAGTGAATGAGAGCTCCTGCGATCATGAGAAGAACAACACAGATGAACCAACACATTTTGAGTGAATGTGTGTCCATGGCATAGGAAAGACTAGAGGAAGACAATGCAGTCTGATGCTCAGTATTGTCAGGTCATCCACGACCCTCAACCATAATCATAGCCTAGCATCTCGGAAAGCATCACGTGGAGTAACACATGGAGAGCTCCATTATATATCATGTGCACCGAATGCATTAGATCCTATATTCTACGAGAAGATCAGATGCGTGATCGTTGTACTGTGATCTATAAAGATCATTTTGTATCTTTCAATCGTCGTGCAATTGTTCTGTTTTGCATTAGTTCTCTGTTATTGCTATCAAAGTATTCTAATGTTGTATTGTTTTATCATTGGTATCAGAGCAGGCTAGGATGTCGACTGCTATGTCAACATCAGTCCATCGACTTGTTCCTGTGTTAAATGGAATAGGATTCAACGCATGGAAGAAGATGATGATCCTGTACTTGAAAGGAGAAGGATATTACTCGATTGTGTCTGGCACGGAGCAGAAGCCAACTGTTGAAGCTGAAAAGAAAGCTTGGCAGACTCGGGAGGACAAGGCTTTGGCAACAATTGGCCTTAGCCTCAAAAGAGAAATCATTTTGGAAGGACCTTGTGATACGAGCGCTGAACTCTGGGACTGGCTCATCCAACGGTACGAGAAGCATTCAGAGATGAAGATACTTCATATCTTCCACAAGCTAGAAAATCTGCGATACACTGAAGGAAAGGGCTTGCGTGCTCATGTTCGGGACGTGAAGGATTTATTTGATCAGCTGGCATGTTGTGGCGATGCATACAAGGTTCCTCTTGAGCAACAGAAGCCAATCGCCTCCTAGTTCATGGCATAGCATAAGAAGTACGTTGATGGCAAATAAAGGGCTTACTTGGGAACAAATTGTGGATGCTCTCTTTGAAGAAGAGATGATGAAAGTTGACCTAGGCATGCAGTCTTCAAGCAGTGAAAGTAATCATGCACTTGTGACACAAGGTCCCCAGCCCAGCCAATTCTTGGTGAAAGAATGCAGAGATCTCCCTTGAACTTCAGAAGCAATCGACGGAAAGACAAGTGCCACTATTGCAACATAGATGGACACTTTGAATTTGAATGCAGACGAAAGCTTGCTGATTTGGAGAAACGAGTGAAGGAGCTGACTATGAATTCTTCTTCATTTGACAAACCTCGCATGCACAATGTTCAAGAGGTTCCGTCTTCACGTCAGCCATCAAAGGTACAAGCAATAGAAAATCTCATTCTCGATTCTGGGGCAAATCAGCATATGACGTTTCATTCTGATTGGTTCATTTCTTTCAAGCATTGTCATTCAAAACGAACAATTCAAATGGGTGATGACACTGAACATTATATTGAAGGAATAGGTGATGTAGAAAGGACAGTTAGCCACTGGTGATGTTTTATGACTGTGTGGAGTTCTTTATGTTCCAAAATTAAAAAGAGATCTTATTTCAATAGCAAGGTTGATAGATATGGGCATGTCAGTTGAATTCACAGCAGATGAATGTCTCATGCCGGGAAGACACACGTGAGCTTGTAGCTAAAGGTATACATCATCATTCGTTGTATTTACTGACGGATACCTCTGAGATTCAAAAGGTTGTCTTCTTAGCTACAAGCACAAGCAATACTGATACATGGCACAAGCGTCTGGCTCACATGAACTTCAAAACTATTCGTAACATGCACAAGAAACAGTTAATGGCTTAGAACTTGCTGAAAGTCCAAGGTTGGGAGCATGTGAATCATGTATCATCGGAAAGCATTCCAGATGCTCTTTTCATTGTCATGCTCCTCATTCTACAAATGTTCTAGATTTAGTACATTTCAATTTATGTGGACCTATTTCAATTCTTTTTAAAGGAGGCAGCAAGTACTATATGACCTTTATTGATAATGCAAGTAGGTGGACAAAAGGTTATTTTCTAAAGACAAAATCAGAAGCACTATTTCAATTCTTTTTAAAGGAGGCAGCAAGTACTATATGACCTTTATTGATAATGCAAGTAGGTGGACAGAAGGTTATTTTCTAAAGACAAAATCAGAAGCATTTTAACGCTTCCAACAGTACAAAAGCATGGCAGAGCTGCAAACTGGTAGAAAGCTCGAGGCATTACGATCTGATAATGGAGGGGAGTATCTCGCTCATGATTTCCAGATGTTTTGTCGACAAGAAGGCATTTAGCGCCAACTCACTATACCATATACTCCACAACTTAATGGAGTCGCTGAAAGAAAAAATCAAACTCCCCAATAATGCAGCTCGAACCATGTTGGTGGAAAGTCATCTAGATGCAAGTTTCTGGGCAGAGGCAGGCAGTTCACACATCCATTTATGTGCAGAATCGATTACCCACTGTAGCATTATCCAATTCAACTCCCTATGAACAGTGGTATGGTTCCAAACCTGATGTCTCCACACTTCGAGTACTTGGTTGTCAGGCTTTTGCTAAGATACCGGTTTCACAATGTTCAAAGTTTGATCCTCCCAGCCACAAAGTCATATTTGTTGGGTATCTTACAAACCGATGTGGCTATAAGCTTTGGGATCCTTCTGCAGCGCGCATGATCCTAAGCATTGAAGTTATATTCTCTGAAAATATTTTTCCAGGTACAATGCATGGTCGTGATGAGTCTTCCCATTTTGAATTTCCAAGCATACCTCTCGATCGTGCTATTCCATCTGGTAATGAACTTCATGACATTCAGCTCATTGGTAATGATGATCTTCCTGATCTTGCCATGAACGATGATGATGTTTTGTTGCCTGAGGAATCTCATTCTGACACTCCTATAGCTCATGCCGAATCCTCAATTCCTGACTAGGCTTCCTCTGATGTTTCCTCTTCACTTGACTCATTTGAAGCCTCCTCCTCCATTCCATTAAGTTCAGCAATAGATTCTCCTTCCCCTATTCATGATGCTTTTAATGATGTTTACCATGACATGGATGATCTTTTTCTGGTAGAGCCCGATGCTATACCACCTGGTCATCTTCCTCCTCGATCACGAAAACCATCTGCTAAGGTAATCGAAAATGCCCGAAATTTTTATGCAGGAGAGTGCCCTTGGTTTCAAGCTCAAGCCTATTGTCATCTTGACAATGGACCCGAACCAGCTTCATTTGATGAAGCTATCAATGGCCCAGAAGCACAACATTGGAAACAAGCTATGGACGAAGAATATGCCTCTCTCATTCGCAACTCCACTTGGATGCTTACTGAATTATCACCTCAGAGGTCACCAATTCCTTGCAAGTGGATATACAAAAAGAAATTTCATGCAGATGGCTCTCTCTCTAAATACAAAAATCGAATAGTGGCCAAAGGGTATTCTCAGGTTGCCGGCCTCGACTATTTTGAGACTTTTTCTCCAGTTGTCAAGCTAAGTACCATTCGAGTTTTGTTTGCTTATGCTACACAAGAGGACCTTCATATCCATCAAATGGATGTAAAAACGGCATTCTTGCATGGTGACATTCAGGAAGAAATTTACATGCTTCAAGTACCGGGCTATGAGGACTCTTCTCGTCCACAGCATGTTTATCATCTTCTCAAATCTCTTTATGGACTGAAGCAAGCATCACATCTTGGTTTCAGAAAATTGACACTTATCTCCACACTCATGGATTCATCTCCTCCTCTGCAAATTCAAATCTTTACATTTTTCAATAATCCTCTGCTATTGTACTGCTTTACTCTATATGTGGATGACATTTTTCTCTTTGCCAACGATGTCATTACCTCATACTCATTTTGACATGGTGGATCTTGGCGAGATTGGTTATTGCTTGGGCATGGAAATTTTTCGAGATCATGATGCTGGTATCCTCCACGTCTCTTAGCATAAATATGTTCGTGATTTGTTGTCCAAGTATAACATGGCTCAATGTAATTCAGCTTCTATTCCAATGGATCCTAGTGCCATCTCTATCTTAAATGCTGCTGCTCCCACTTCTGATCAAGCTTCTCCTCAATTTCCCTTTCGCAGCTTACTTGGAAGCCTTCTCTATACTATGGTTTGCTGCAGACCTAATATAGCATTTGCTGTCATCTCTCTCTCTCAATATGGTTCCAATCCATCTCCCATTCATTGGCAGTTGCTCAAGCATATTCTACGATACCTTTGTGGTACTCAAGCTTTTGGTCTCACTTTTCGACGCCAGCCCTCCTCTTGATTTGAACTACCAACAGTTGGTTCAACAAACCTCAGAAAGTGGTTGCAATGTCTTCTACTGAGGCATAATAGATTGCAGCCTCTGCTGTATCCAAGGAGATCATTTGGCTTTGTCGACTACTTGAGGACCTTTCTAAACTTCCAGATTCCACTCCCACACCTCTTTGGTGTGATAATCAAAGCACCATTGCTTTGACTAAAAATCCAGTATTGCATTCACGTACAAAGCATTTCCATTTGCACTATCATTACATCCGAGATCAAGGACATGATCAAATTCTGATGGTCATTATCTACCTACATCTGATATGCCAGTAGACATTCTCACTAAGCCTCTTCCCCGACCATGTTCCCAACTGCTCCGATCTTCTCTCGGTGTATCAACCATTCCTTAGCAAGGTTTCACATAAACGAATCAACTCAAACCTGTTTTCACCATATCATGACTTAAGGGTCTTGTTTGAAGGGGGGTATGTCAGGTCATCCACGACCCTCAACCATAATCATAGCCTAGCATCTCGGAAAGCATCACGTGGAGTAACACATGGAGAGCTCCATTATATATCATGTGCACCGAATGCATTAGATCCTATATTCTAGGAGAACACATGCGTGATCGTTGTACTGTGATCTATAAAGATCACTTTGTATCTTTCAATCGTGGTGCAATTGTTCTGTTTTGCATTAGTTCTCTGTTATTGCTATCAGAGTATTCTACTGTTGTATTGTTTTATCAAGTATTTCAAAGAGACCTGAGGAATTCATGGTGGAAGCGAGAGGTCCATTCTGAACGCTTCCTTGTAGAAAACGAAGGGCGCTCTGGCCTTTGCGAATGAAGAAGCAGGCTCGTGCAACAGAAGAAACTGGTAGATGGGTCATGCAGTAGAGCTGCAGAAGCTCTACGGGTAACGTAAACGCAACTGCAGAGCTGCAAAAGTTCTACAGGGTCATGCAGTCGTCGACAGTGAGATGTGCATTGTCAGACAATTAATCCACAGCCATTGCATGTCAGACTATTAATCCTTGCAAGCGAAGCAGAGAAGTTGGCGATGAAGTTGGCGACGGACGTCTTGCAAGCACCACCGCCTAAAGGCGTCGTATCCTTCAGAGTCGGAGTGCAAAATGTAGACGGATCAACAAGTTCCAAGGTACACCTCGCAATTGCACAAACCTTCTATTTGTTTGGAAAATCGTAGAAGGACAAAGATGAGACGACAACTAACCTGATCCGATGACCAGGCGAGTCCTCTGTCCGAGAGTTTGGACATAAATGGCAGGAGAATAGATGGATGGAACCCGCAGCACAGAGAAATATATCTGTCTAGAGAGCAATGTCGATTGGCTGTAGAATCGTCACTTGCGATGGGGCTGTGACTCCGGACTAACAAACTCATAGCGTCCTACAGAATTTGGTGTGGCAGTTTCAAGTGGTGTGACAGGAGCATGGCGGTAGCCCGGAGCATTGCATGAGGATCATGGTGAGAATGAAAGAAATTGTTGTTGAAAAGCTTGTCGCGTGATAGACTTGCTGGACAGTTTGCATTAACATTGCTAGGTTTGGCTATCATGAGCATTGCTTTCAACAGATCTTGTTGTTGTCCTTCACCGCATGCACATAAGTGCTCCCGATTCTCCCTTGTGCACACTTTGAATTAGCAAGAAAGCAAGAAAGCAAGCCTTAGCCGATGAAGGCTTCCTCAAACCGTCCTCCAGCTTCACCATCCTCCACCATCACCACCACCTCCATGTCTATTTCTGCCCCGCTTGCGTCCCCCCCCGCCCCCCCTCGCACCCTCTGCACCTCTGACATTCATCAATGTTGTCAGAGTTTGCTTTTTCTGTTGGTTGCATGATGTGCTCTTCCCATGCAAGATTCAGCGAAATGTTATGTTCTTTGACAAAGGCGTATCCAAGAGTTCATTAATGTCGATGTCAGTCACACAAGTCCACTCATGTAGCTATGCGCAAACTCTAGCTTTCTTTTTAGAGCAACCATCACCATCGAACAATCATTTAAAAACCGTATCGACATCAGCAAACACGTTGACAATTGCACCATGAAGCCCAAATTGTCCTTCGTATGTGAGCTCACGGATTTGGGCAAAGGGTATTCTAATTGAAATCATTCATGTTTCTAATGTTGTTAACATGCTTGTATATTGTGTTTGCGTGTTCAACACCATGTTTTTACTTGCAAATTTAAGAACTTTACCTTTGTGAATATGAGCGTAGCACAGGTTACAAAGGCGATAGGATGGGCTATTGCTAGCTAATATGATTTCTTGTTGAATCATGAAATTTGTCATTGTATAGGTTCCTCTTCGCATTTTCCTTTTGAAACCAAGTGTGCCGCAACATTTACAAGGAAAAGAAGGTGTATGTTGAATGGTCTTTAAGTATCTTGTAGTAGCCTTGCTTTCGCTGTAGGCACCTTGTGCACAAGCACTATTATTTGCAGGTTGTGAGATGTCCTCATTGTTTTGCTCAGCTACCTAATTGTTTGTGGTTGCTGGAAGTAGCATCACTTGAGTGTAATCCTTCTTTTTTTTGTATGTTCGCTTCATGATCGCTTGCAATGAACGGAAACTTCTCCAATTATCGTTGCGCGATTGCTTTTGCAGGTGCAGTTGGCATCTCCACTATTAAAGATAGCAAATGTGCTTCTTCAAGTGGATCCCACACATTGTACGCATGCTTTTGGTTGCACATGTGGAGTGGTGATATCTCAACTGGACAAACCATCTCATCAACAAGAAAACATGTGTTGTGCCTAGGTTGTTACCAACCATGAAAGATTCATGTAAGGTTGACGAATCTTGCAAGAGAACTTTGAATGAGCATTGTAACTCTATGGCTAAGCGTTGAAGGCAATCATGCAATAGTGCACGTGAGTTACACGAGTTTTTGATAGTAGTCTTGATTAACTCAAGAGTGTAGCATTTGGATGTGCTGTGTGGAGTTGTTTCATCAAGTCTTTCCAAGGAGGCAAAGTAGGTGCCTGAAGAACAATAGAGGCATGGGGTAGCTGAGCTAGCTGGTCGTATGTGAGTAGTGGAAAAAATTCAAGCACACACAGCAATACGTCATGGTTGTTTGGATGTGTGGTTTTGAAGGCAAGGCGCCTTTTGTCATCATAGCTTTTTATGTCCATTTCAACAACCATTTGCAGAAGCGTGAAAGTTTCCAAGTGAGAGGCCAAGCATAAATTGATAAACTCACATACAAAAAAAGCAAGTCTTCTTTGCAAAGGGTGTGAAGCCAAACTAACAACTTGGCATTAAGAAAAAACTTGTGAGAAAGTTACAACATTTGCAACTCATGTATTTGGCTCAAATGCAACCAAGTGGCCAGAACTATTGATTGTGAAACTGCCACTTGGTCGCATGCCAAGCAACATCGAACGCACACTCAACACACTCTTGTTATACAAATCCAAGAAAGGCGTGGGCATCCCAAGCAATGCATCCACATGTGGTCCACGGATAGTCACTGCCACGTCTGGGTTGTCACGGAGCTAGATGCGACCTTTGAGAAGAGGAATCTTCTCTATGAACTGAACACTTGCACGAGTGTAGCAGCAAGGACGAACGAGGTCACAACTAAGACATGATCCACCGCAGGCTCCACACTAGTATTCAATGAGTTGTGCATTGAGATTTGTAAAGTGCAAGACTCCATGAACCTACATCAAAAAGAGAAGAAGTTATTAGTAAGTCCTAAATGTCAAAAGCAAGCGTAAAGTCAAGAACCTTACTTGCTGCCCATATCCAAGCTTGGAAACTTGAGTGATGAATGCTTGTTGTAGCTGCAATTTCTTTTCTCCATTTGGGATCTTGGCGAGCATAGTGAAGTCGTAGAATCCCTGTGCATTCTTCACCGTCATGTAGGAAACATTCTTCAGCGTGTACATGACAACACCATGATCGTTGTACTCTTGCACTATCCGTGTAAGCATAGACTTCTGCTCTGCCACAAATGTAACACTGCAACTAAAGTATGAGCAAAAAACTAATGGCTACTCGTTTCAGCAACCACCAAGGGATAAAGTGTAGTACTTATAGTTGCACGGTCCTCATCGCACGAGCCATTTGTGACGACCACCTGGTCCACAATCCCTGACCATCTTCTATTTTTATCACAACAACACTTATGGTGGCAACTACGGTGGAGATTGAGCCTTGTTTCATGCGAATGGCCCAAGATGCTTGAGGCACTAAATCAGCTATTGAATGCTCAGACACAAAGTGTATAGTTCCTTCGAACTCCTTTGCTTTCACCACTTGTGTTGTGGCATCGGCATGCAACGAAAAGAAACAGCTACCTCCCTCACTTGGACCCTTCTTCTGTGGAATAGCTCCTTCAATTCTATAGAAAGAATCAAGGACTAGTGAAGCATCGTACTGCTGCACAAAAGCATGAGGGACAACCAGTGTCACAGTCTCACAGTTGTTGCAATAAGTAAAGTCGGCATAGAGGCGAGTTGCGTATGTGGCTTTTTTTATCTTTGTAGGTTCCGTACTTAACAAGAACCTTTCCCTCAAAAGCAAACCTGTGGGTGATTGCATCAATGATTTGGCTTATTTGAAGTAAAGGCAAACTATTTCCTCCCACTAAAAACTTTCCCTGAGGTAGTGCTAAAGCTTTGTGTTGGATGCGCAATCATGTTCACTGCTTGAGTTTACTTCGTTTGGATCAAAAGCTTGTTGGATATCTTTGCTTCCAGCTTTCTTTAAGAAGGACTCCTTGCTCGTTGCAATAATTAATTGGTGATGAACTATGTCAAAGTTACATCCTCAACTAGATTCATTTGCAGGTCAAAGTAAAGATTTTTAAAAAAAATTTCTTTGAGATAAAATTCTTGCTATGTGACAAATTCTTGGGTATGTTATGCAAGAGATGTTTTAAATTAAATTTTTGTTTGGGTAGGTGGTTGTTGTTATGTTGTTTAAACATTTTAGAAAACAAGAAAATCGTTGAACAAACACACAACACAAAAGAAATTATTACATAAGAAACACACTTATGGAAATTATTGATGGATTTTTATGCCACAACATTGAGACTTCTTATTTTTTTTTAAAAAAATATCAACAAAAAACAAACGGAAGAAAACCAAAGGAAAACCAACGCTATTAAAGTACGAACCATATACATAGAAAATAAGTTAAAACTGTATCAAACCACTACAAAAACTACATAATATTTAACATAAACTATGTAAAATTTAAAGTAGATCAGATTACCAACTAGAGTAATTCCCTAATAACAAAGAACTGTAAAACAGTTCATGAAGACGACAACTGCAAAGGAGTTCATGATAATGACAAAGCAAAAGGTTTCAGCAGTTGCTTAAACTGCAACATCAACAACACACAACATTCATGCAAATATTTTCAAAGCATACGTGAGACAAAGAAAATTTGTAAATGACGGAAACATCTACGAAATTCGTGTGCCAAAAATCCTGCGTATGTCATCCAATCTAAATCGCCTCACACAAAAAGATGCAGTAAAGTATGTACGCAGGGAGAAATGCAGACAAAGAGTTGCGTGGTGTTAGTCAAACGCATTCCTGCTTAAAGAAAATCAAGTGGCTGTTTCTACGGAGTCTTCAACAATGGAGCTTGTCCATAGATTTTGCAGTTTTGCTTGGCTGTAACGAACACCTGATGATAGCCATGAAAGTAACGGTGGGAGTTCCGCATTATACACAAGATCTTACATCCAACACTTTACAAATGCAGTTGAGAGACTTCGAAATCCTAATTCTGGCCTCTTAGACGAGCCACATGTAAGATGTACTCTAGGAAACTCGCTACCTTTTCAAAGTTGGAAGCCAATCGTCAATAACAGATTACACAAAGCCAATCGTCAATAGCAGTTGCAACATTCCTGAAATGTTAGACGTTAAATGAATCCGTATTGCTGAAGAGACAGAGACTACATCGAGGCCCTAATTAGGGGCTTCCAGCTTGGAGTCAACGTCATCGACACCGCCAGCAACTGTCGCAACATAGCAGGGAATCATCAAGAGGAATGAAGTGAGTATCTGCTCGAAGCGCTGAGGCTTGAATTGGTGAGCGTCGTCGCCCCAATCAAAAATCTTCGGATCGAGATGGATGGCCAGCACCAGAATCCACACGGATGGGGATGATCTCTGAGCTTCATGATCACAATCGCTAGCGGATATCTCGTGATCACAATCGCTGGCGGATATAGTCGCAACGTCCAAACATCCAACATCCACACAATGATTTTTGCACACACCTGCAATCATGTCTTTAGTCCTGATCATCCCCTGATTAGGCCTCGTTTCACCTCTCTGCTCGTCGCAGGTGGCAAAAGGAGCATCAAGGCTTGATCTTCGACAGCATCAAGGCCTCCAAAAACCGCACGTTGGGCTTGGCCAGGAAGGCCCGTAAGCTGTTCAAGGTTCAGCTTGAAGATTACATCGTCTTCCGCCAAGAGCGCCAAGAGTCACACCATGTTGAAGACCAAGAGACTCCTTCCTTGCAAAGGCCCTGTGTGGAAGGCCAATGCTTGCAAAGACCCTGATCATCCCCAGCTGCAATCATCCAACATCCACATGTCAACGATTTTTCTCATTAAACAGCTGTAATTTCAGCTTTGAATCCGATCTCTCGCACCAACAACAACAACAATCGCGATCTCTCGGAGCACATCAATTGCCACGTTCTTGAACTCCACTCGCTACCGCGTGCTTCCTCGCAACCGAAACAAAGCTTCAACTCATAGCATCCTACAGAATTTGGTTTCCTGAGTTCTCAAGAATCTCAATTCCGCAATTTTTGCTCGAACGATTCATGAAACACTAGAATAACCATGTTTTCCATGCTCATTGCAAATGCCATCCCGGTATGCCAACCGAAGTCGTGAAATCCTAATTATGAAGAAGACTTTGCTATGTGGTTTCCCAAATCACTGCCTTGCCTTAAACTTGAACCCAATCACCGGAAGGAGGATTTGAAACTCGATTTTTATGTCTTGCTTGTCCGAGCTTGTATGAAATGCTACAATAACCTCACGATTGCCTCAACTAGTCTAGCGGAATCAGAGATTTTAGAACTATGTTGCTGTTTGAGGCTTTCCAGATTAGATGGACCGGAGCAGTGACCCGTTCCGTTCACCTACAGAATACTTTTGATGGTTTCTCCAAGTCTTGGCAACTATGGCCATTTTTGAAGTGCAAATTTGTGCACGGACCTTGTTTGCTTGTGTCTGAGTGAAGATAAGCCTTAGTAACTTTGGTGATGGTGGTCCCACTTAACTCAAGCCGCGTTACATGCATCCACACATGCACTAAAGAAATTGGAATGGCAATGCATGAACCATCATCTCAGCAGCGGGTTGACCTCCATAGCCATAGCCAATCTCAGAGCCATCCGTCCACCATCCACCGTTCGTCCACTGTGCGAGGTGGAGCGCATCTGTGGCGCCTGTATTAAGAAGGGTGAAAGTACACGACAATGACAATTCTTAAATGATAGTTCTCGATAAGCGTCCCAAGCAACCAAGTACACAGCCCCATCCCAAGTAAACAGTCCCATCACTGCAGCTACTAGCCACTGTGGCCCCCTCTTTCCCCACCACGTGCTCGAACCCATGAGCATGCATGCTTCTTCCCATGAAAGCTGGAGGCGATTCTAAACTACCCGTATCCTCTCGAATATATCTCACACTATCCTCTCAATTCTCGATTCAGATCCTCTCAAACCAACGGCCTTATGAAGAGCAAACGTAAATAAATCTCTATTTATTTACTTGGGAGGCAGGGGGACACACCTGTGGAATCAATGGCCTACTCAAGAGCAACGTATGAGGACTAATCATAACTTTGCATTTGAATTGTTGGAGATTCGGAACCTTGAACCTCAGCCTATTCACATTTCTTCCTCTCCTGCTCCTCCACTTCCATCATCCTCCTACCTTTCATACACCTTGCATTCTGTCCCCTTCCAGCTTTTGTTGTCCATCATGTGTGCATCATTTTGCCTCTATACCTGCTCCACAACTCACTCGTGGAATAAGAGGGCTACTTTTCTCGACTATTGTTGCCTTGGCTTTAGGTTTTGCAATTGATTATTGTTTCCCAACATTGCTCATTTCACTTAATCGACACTGTTATACATGGATACATTGTCAATATCTTGTAATGGCAAAGAGTTGATCTGGGAGTGTTCTAACACTGGTGTGACAGAGATTCCAGAGTACTGTATTCGTGATTTCTTTTCATTAGACATGAAGCAATCCATCTAAGTTATCATATAATTCAAGAATGCACGATTGCAAAGTAAGTATACACAATCGTTATTATCTTCATCGTCTCCAACAACTACCTCCCAAATACTTTATGCTCTTGTTCTTTCAGCTCCCTCCATCCCTGTGAGCTTCTTGTCCTCATCAAGCCAATCTATCACTCACCTATAGCTTCCTTCACAACCTTCTCTCTTTGTGTCTAGCTTTATTATCGTTGTCGTGATGGCAGATTGTCAAACCTATCTGAATAAAAAATGCAGCTCGCATTTATCCTTTGTATGAAGATTTCTTTGATGATGTTCTCCCTGGTATTCTTGCATCAAATTGCACTCTCAAGTTTGTGCAACTGCCTTGGAAGGATGTCTATGATGAGGAGCTGGGTGAGGAGATCTTGGATTCGTATGATGAGAATGATCACAATCTCGTCAATTAACAACACGCATGTCAGGATTACTTTAGAGCTTCTATAGAGGGCATTCCAAATGAAGCAACATTTTGCCAACCCCAAGAAGATGATAGATGCTAAATATTGTGATGCATTCTTTAAGGTGGATAGTTACTCATCTTCACAGGGCTACCTCATCAACAAATTGAAAGATGAAGGCTTGAAGATGACATGTCAATTTTTTTCCAAGTTCATCATGCTCGAGAAGAGTGTTGGATATGTCTCCCACCAATATGTAGCCAGAGTCATTATGGCAGTTGAGGACCAGCTCCATGTGGATTGGTTCACAATTTTTGAAAAGGCTTTTGAGAGCCAGCAGCTCCAAGCCATCAACAAGAGGCAAACCCATTGTAATCTTGGCCCCCATTTATGTATGCTCCATCACATACTCATGTATGGGAGAGTTCCTTGTCCAGGAGCACTACCAACAACAACAGAAGGGGCAAGAACTTAGGGAGCAGGTGGACAAGATGAACAAGGGCAAGCCGAGTAGGGTAACGGGCAACAACAAGAGCAAGATGAGCAGGATGAGGGAAAGGAACATGAACAAGGAGAAATCAAGCAAGACAAAGGAGAGGAATAGGAACAAGGATTGGGAGAAGACCAACAACAAGACAAAGGCAAAGATGAAAACCAAGATAAAGGTGAGAACAACATGAGCAACAAACTGGTGAGGAGCAACTAGATAGCCAAATGAGTGGACAATAGGGAGACGAGAAGCCAGAGATAAAAGGTGACAAGGACACCTCCGTGGGAGTTGGCTCAGCACTTGATCCTATTACCTTGCCTCCACTTCTTGCTCCCCGCCAACGCCTTGGGCCCATAGACCCTTTTCCTCTCGACCCACTAAAGACTAAAGATGAACATCAAGATTGCACAATCATAGAGAGTCAGTCGAAAGTACTAAGGGAGAATATGATCTATGCAGTGCAATCCTTGGATTATTTGGCCAACCACTAGATTCCTCCCCAGGTGCTAGAACATAACTTATTTTTACAAGCCAGGTACCAGGAGGAGGTGACCAAATTTTTTGAGGAGCAAACAACCAATTTGCACAAGGCACAAAAAGACCTGGATGTCGAGTGTAAGTCTCTTCAAGATCAGCTCAAGGGAGTATGGGCAGTTTATGATGAACTCCTTCAGGTGCTCATTGAGCTCAAGAAAGACTATGGCAACTTGCAATGTGAGTTTGAGCATCAGAAGGACCTCACGAACAAATCCCAAGGCACTGTGGTGTCCATTGCTATGAAGAATGTTAACATGCAATGGATTGTACAAAAGCTACAGCAATAGGTCATAGTGGGTAAGCAACAGTCGGTAGACCAAGGCTGGATTGAGGAGCACCTTAAGAGGGAAGTCACACAAGGGGAGATGCTATACAAGGACAATGCATAGCTTTAAATAAAGTTAAAGAGATACGAGCAACTCTAGTAACTCATCCGCTTCCTCATGCCTGATAAACACCCTGGCAACCTACATCGCAAAGATAGGGACCACAGATCAGGATGGAGCCAGCTGTTTACTAGGTTGCCACCAACAGTCCACTCCAAAAGAGCAAGCAAGAACCTTGGACCCATGTTCTTGGGCCAAGGGAGGGGTTTTGCAAGCAAAGCGGCCAAAAGGGATCACGAGCCACCAAAAACTCTTATTATTACATTCTAGTAAGGAGACGATAACTGAGCGAGCAATACAAATGGATTGTAGTTTTGATGTAATGGTACAGATACAAGTTCAGGTCAAGGTTGCAGATAAGGAGGTGAAAACTGAGCAAATTGTAGATGTCGAGCCCATTTGCTGGAAGTTCTTCCGATTGCTATAGCTACAACATATGTTTTGCGGCAAATTCCAGGTAGGGAGGAGATGCTTATCCACTACACTGTTTATCGACAGCCAGGAGGTGATGAGGTGTTTACTACACCCTCCATGCACTAGGACCTTTTGGAGCCCAAAGTAATGCTCAGGAGTAATGCTCAGGAAGCAGGAAGTCTGAGTTGGTAATGCAGAGCCTTCACAAAAGCTCGAGCAACAGGGAGGTAGCTCATCACTGGCTCCGCTTACTTTGCCTCCACCTCCTTCCCCTCTTCAAAGCCTCATGCATGTGGAACCATCTCCCCTAGACCCCCTTCTCACACAAGATGATCATCAAGACCGGGCTACCACAAAGAGCTAGTGGCAAGTGTCGAGGGAGAATATGGTGCATGCAGTCCAAGCCTTGAATTTTTGGCCAATCATTGGATCCTTCCTCAGGTACTCGAGCACAACAGAGGGACATGCACTGAAGGAGGAGAATGCAAGATTGCAAGCTAAGGATGGAGCGGTATCAACAGCTCCAACATTTAATTCATCTCCTCCAAGTACCTAACAAGCACCCTGACAACTTGCCTTGCCGATGGCCACTAGATAATGATGGTGCCGATGGCCAAACTAGTGGGCTTCATTCTTTGACTCCAAGCGAGTAGGTAGGACCTTAGGTTAGCACTCCACTGTAGGGGGAGATGCCTCACAAAAACAAAGGTAGCTGAAGGAATTTCAGTACAAGCCCTTCTCATGTTGCACTCAGGACATTGCGATTGTAGAAAAAAAATTCCAAACGAAGCGAGAAAGTTAAAAAATGTTGAATAGTGTGTCCCCTGTGTGCATTTTGTAGCTATACAAAGTTTTGTCTCTTGATATACTAGGGTTTGCAAACCTTGAAGCTCTTTTACCATTACATTAGGGTTCTCAGCCCACAAATCTCAAGTAGAGTTTATTTTCTCATCCATTAAGAGACAACCCTTCTCAACTACTACATTGGACATTTCCACTAGGTCCAATTTAAGAATATCCCAAAAGGCTAGATAATTTTATTTTTATTGGTCAAGAAAAGTTGTAGCTTTATATTATATCAAAAAGAGTTTAGCAATAACGTTCTTGTTTCAAGTTGCCTCACAAAGGGGTTGATCTAGAGGATCTAAAGAAAACTCTTAACCAATACATCAAAAAATTTATCTAATGCATGTTGAATAGGGAGTATCAAAGCAGTCACACAAGCCTTGTCTTGACTGGAGAACCTTTGGAGAGGTATTCTAGCTACCTTGTATTGGGCCCATTGAGAAATTTGTACTCCTTGTGATCTTCCATTTCTTTTTGAAGATGCTAGTGCATGTTCTTAAAGTTCAAGGTCTCTTTAATCAAGACGTCTCTGTCCCTATTCAACCAATGAACAAAAAATTCTTCAGCATTCACACGGTCCTAGTTAAATTGAAGGAAGCTCTTGGAAATCCTAGTAAACCTCAATGCATGAGAATTGGCTAGCATACATTGTTCTTGTTTCACCTCACTTGCATCCCCTAAGAGTATGGCATTCTAATTGACTGGTTCCCCAGCCTTCATCTGTATTATCTTCCATACCTTCCTAGAATTTGGAAAGTAATAAAATCATTATATATGTCCTCCCTATGTGACATCTTTTGCACTTTCCATTCCCCTTTCCATTTCCCTTTCTAATTGACTCCTGCAATTGGTCCATACTACCTTGTGTAAAATAAGCCATAGCAAGGTATACACTTTTCTTGGAATGTTTTTCTTCAAAATTTTATTGACCCTATTCTTCCACCTATACTTGCTATCACCTGCCTTATATACCTAACATTTAGATTTTTGCATATTTCACCTGAATGCCATTTGTGGGTGTGGGTATGGGTAACTGATGAGGAGATACCACCCAACTAAGCTCTAAGAGGATCTCCCTCTCTCCATTGAGTGCTCCATCTTGATTTGAGAGTCTAAACTCCCTTCTTATCTCTAGCCATGTATTCACCTCATGTCTTCTTCTTCCACCTCTAACCCTACATTGCAATCCTTTCTTTTAAAAGTGTTATGGCCTTGTCCGTATCTTTGTCATTGAGAAGGTTTTCCTTTAAAATTATGTAGACCCAAACAAAGTCCACATTCATGAAGGCCCCTTTTCTAGAAAAGACCACTTAGCTTTTAAGAGCCTCAAAGAACCTTCATAAACACCTCCATAGGGGACTGCCTTTTGTAAATAAAGGCCTAGGGTTGCAAAGCATTGACAACATTGGGTAATTTTTTCATTTATACTGTGTAGAGATTGCACCAAGAAATGCCTTTGAAGCCTATTGTATGCTTTGTCATAGTCTACTTTGAGGAAGCGTATGTCTTGACTTGTGTCCACTATCCTTCGCGTATTCATAACCTTCCCATACATTGATTATGGACTCAAGCAAGTACTCGCCTTTTATAAACCCTTTTTGCTCTCAAAGAATTCAAGAGCAAGGAGAGAATGCTAAGCAACTAAAGATAAAACAATCCAAAATTTTGAATTTTTTTTTTGGGAGACCCAATTGACACAAAAAGAGGTGAAAGATGCATTGGACATAACAGTAGATGTCAAGAAGCCTAGAGAAGATGGCCTATTATTGAATTATATAAGGTTTGATCGGATCTTGTTGGCCCTTTTCCCCTTAAGGTATGGTAGCTAGGATAGCTTAAGAGCTCAAACATTGCCTAGTCATATCAATGGCGGAATAATCAAAAAGAGGAAAATAAGGAGGAGCTTAAAAATTGGAGACCTCTAACTGTGTTCAACTATAGCTACAAGATCTTTTCTAAAGCCTTACTACTGAGGAGGATAGTAACCCTTTCATGAACACACACTTTGAGTGTGAGGAAGGAGATAGGTTTACTTACCACTCTTTTTTTGCCCCTTTTAGCCCTTGGCTTGGGGATTTTCTCTGATTAGGGTGCCTCTTTTAACTGTGAAAAAATTCTTTTGTTTTCCTTGACCTCCAAGGCTTTACTTTGAACTTTTTAATCTTTCTCTCCTATCCCTACCTCAGGTTGTTAGTTCTCTGAGTCATTTTCATCAAGGAGATCAGTTGCCATGCCATCTCCGTTGTTGATCTCATCTTCAAATGCCTTTGACCATCCTTAGTTTATCGCAATGTCCTCAAAATCATTTTTTGGAGATTGGATCCACTCATCTATTACTTGACACTACAACCATTGAATCCATTATTGATGCTTTTTCGGATGAAAAGTACATTGCGAAAATTTTCCCAAAATCTAGAAAGTGTCACAATTTTTGAAGTATTAGCATAAAAAAGAAAAAGTCAAAAATAAAGTCAGAATTAACATTGATATTTCTAGTGTTATCTTGATATGCGACTAAAATCTCAACGCTAATACCGACGTTATTTTTTACGCTTAAATTATTTTGTACATATGTTTCCAATGCTTACGTTGACAGTATGTCAATGCTGGTAAAAACTTCAGAGAGCTTATAAACGGTAAGATTGATGTTGGTAAAAAATTCTAGAGAGCTTATCAAATGGAAATATTGATGTTGTGGCTTTTTTGCAAATTTTTTAGAGCAAATTAGGGCTTGGCGAAGTCCTAGTGCATGATGCAGATGACAACTAAGGAGACTACGCACCACACACATGAAGAGATGTGTCACTTCTAGCCTTTACCTAAGGCTGATTTGAATGATGAGGTACAAATTCCATTTTAGTTAGTTTGTGAGTTGATTCACTAAATTCTTTTCATGCAAGGAGATGAACTTGTTTTGCGAAGTTTGAGAGCACATGCATTGTATAATTGTCTTGATGAGTCAATGTTGACCTAAGGTTATTGAAACACTCTAAGGGAAGGTTGAAATCCAAAAGAGAAATAGAATAGACTCATTGAAGAGAAGGATGCTTAGAATGAGGATGAAATAGTGCATGACATGATAAGCACTTACTTTGATGCTCCTCACTACAAATGAAAGAGATGAAGGTTCTCAAAGTGATTAGGGAGGATAACATGAGTCCTAAAGAGGAGAGCTTATGATGTGAAGCAAGAACCATGTTATATGAAACAGTAAGCAAATCTCATCTTACAACCATTCTTCTAATATTTAACTTATGGATGTTTGGATACTAGTGTTTCATCCCTCTTTACGTAAGAGCTATTATGTACTCCAAACTATAGTTTCATTGCATGTTTGATGCTCTGAATTCATCAATGTCTCAAGTTATTTTTCCCACTACTTCCAAAGGGAAATATAATTCGTGACTAAAGAATGCAAAGAAAATGCTTGCATCATTAGGAACTTGCAAGCACTCTACAAAATTTCCACAATGAGGTGCATCTCGATATCGACAAGACACATAAGGAAAAAATATTTGAAAAGGTACTGTGACACATGTGCATATGGCACCTAGTCTATTATGGACCATTAGTTGGACTTATGGATTGGCATTCTTGCAACCACTCCATAAATGGAATGTTAAGGATCCCTACATGTGGAAAGGATTGGAGGCACATAGAAAAGAAGTGGCCAGAGTTTGGGCTTCAACCTTGGCATTTGTGTATTTGATTAGCTATGGATGTGCTATATCCATTTGGGCATCAATCCACATCATGGTCCGCATGGCTAGTACTAGTCACGATTTACAATATTCCTCTGTGGTTGAACATAAAGAAGGGGGATTTGATCTTGCTACTCTTTGTGCCAAGCAAGTATAGTGAAAAACATGGATGTGTATCTAGCCCCTTTGGTAGATGCGCTGCAAATTTAATGGAATGGAATGTAGGTTTATGCCATTTCAAAGCCTTTAGGCCACCATCATTTTCAAGTAAAAGGCATTCTAATGTGGACCATGCATGATTATTCAAGATTGCATGATTACTCAAGTACATAAATTGCAAAATCGATTTGCAATTGATTGTGTTATTATTTCACTTCTCAAGATTGTTTTCTTATGTCCTATCATTTAATAGGTCACCAATTGTCTAGATACCACACGTCCAAAATTTGGAGATATTTTGTGGTCATTACTCAAAAAATCTTTCAAAGATGGTGTATTAGAAGCACAGGCAGTTTCTTCCAATGGACCATCCATATCAAGTGGATCCATCTTCTAGGAAGGCGAAACTAGCTCCTATTCCTCCAATCACGAGATTCAATTATTGGAGTAGCTTTGGCATGATCCACAAGCCCAAGCACCTCCACCTACCATGCAACATCTTTCCATATTTTACTCTCTAAGGCAACATAAATTCACATATCTATTGAACCCAATGCATAGATTCAAAAATGTGACAAAAAGTTTGTGGAAACATACGATTGGGGATCGATACATCCCAAAATAATGAGAGGACTTGAAAGTGATGAAAACCAAAAGAACCTTCTAGCCAAAAAAAAACTGTGCCGGCAAGGTTGTTTTACCAAAGGCATCATGGGTGTTGAAAAAAGCAGAAGAGACCTAGGTGAACAATGTTGTCTCGCAACAAGTATGAAAACCCTAACTTGTTACATTCATAACTTAAAGGGTGCTTGTACTTTGAATGGAAAACTAAGTGGTCTAGAGTCATATAATTGGCACAAAATGATACAAGTAACATTATTTCCACTTGATTTCAAAACATTTTTGAACTCTTGTTTCAATTTTATTGTTGACACATGATTATTACACTAGTATGTACTTCCAATTGCTTTGCAGGGATGTAGTACTAAAGATGCATTGGAGCCATCAACAATACAAGCACATGTCTAACTTCCCTTCTCATTGCAAAAGTTAGTTCCATTGCTTACCGATGGCTAAATGTAGGTGGACATCATCAAAAGAGATATGGAAATCATCCATTTTTTAAATTTGTTCAAATTCAAGACTAGAGGGGAGGGCACGGAGGTAGACGCATATGGAATAGCCCATCTTCTCCCACCCTATCCCTCTAATGATGCTCACATTCAAGACCTTAGGGATAGTAGGTTTGGGCTTATTCCATTTCCAAGACGTGGTGATGTGACATTTAATACCATTTCACTGGCACTTCCTAGCTCTTCCTTTGCATCGAATAAAGATATAGAGGATAACCTACTTTTTCCTTTGCTTCTTGATAGAAAGCATCTTTTGTACTTCCTTGACGGATCCCATGGTGATGCAACACCTAGGGGGAACAATGAATCTACCAACAAGACGTTATGGAGATATAGCTACTATAGCCACACCTAACAAACATCAGGTGGCCAATCTAGCACCCTCTTGGTCTAGTTATGCTTTGTGCTCTAGAGTAGTGGAGGATGATTCTTTAAAACATCAATGAGACCAACTCTAAGAGGCAAGGTTTTGATCAAGAAGTCTCTACTCACCCCCAAAAAGAAATCACTATTCTAATGGCAAGGAAGTCAATTGTGAGGAAGAAAATAAAGTTCCACAAGCCCATGCCACCCAAAACTTTGAAGGAAACGTTGATGATACACAAAATGATGCATGAAAACTTATTACAGTGAGCCTACCACCTCATCATCAGAGACTTATCATCCAATAGGCATTTCAAATACTTCCATCATCGACAAGGATTTGCATCTCAAATTTGTAGCCTAATTGAAGATGCATGCACTAGTTGGGTTCTTTCTTGGCTCTCCCCCCTTGCAACTTTCCTAGAGGCATGGGTTAGGTCTAATTAGATAAAAAATGGGATGGTCATTACTAACGTAAGATTTTTTAGGAGAGGATACTTTATATTGCTCTTTGAGAAGGCCGACATGGCTGCCAAGGCCCTTCAATAAGAGACTATAGACCCTAGAGAATTGGTCAATGGATTTTTCTCCTAATAGATAGAGATCCACCCAAGCCCTGTCTTGGTACAATTGCAAGAACTGCCCTTGTCCCTGTGTAACTAGGTTGGCTCCTTTTGCAAAGGGTTAGGCGAGTTTGTAGGGGCGGAGAAGGAATAGTTTATCAATCCAAGAGGGAACCCCCAGTTTGTGCAAAAATGGACATAGTTCAAAGACCTCCCTGTCTCATTGATCATTCTTAATAGGAATGGAGAGATCTTGAAGGGTTAGCCCTTGGTGTACAAAAACCTTCCCAAGTTCATGCTATGTATGTGGGCTGTCTAGTCACGATCCTTCCAAAAAAAGGGCAAGGTAAAACCACTAGTAGGACCTACCAAATTTGTCTTAGTGGTGGAAAAGGACAAGTGGGTGCCTATAAACACTAAGAAGAAACCCAAGAAGGACTCCTCTTAATAGGAGGAAGTCAACCCTAGTGCCCTCAAAAGCAAAGGGAAAGAAAAAGAAGATATATCCTTTGTCTCAAAAAATGCTTTTGAAGCACCATTGCCTCACACTGCTACTATTAGCCTGTTTTTTCATGCTATTCATCGATGCTTATTATTAATTATTTAGTAAAAATGAAATGCATTCATATTTGTGCCAAAATCAAAATTTTCATTTATATTTTCATCCATCTTAGTGTCGGTATTTCTATAGTATCTAGAAGAAAGCATCAATATTAACATCAATATTAGCCTCGCTAATGCATGTGGAAAAAAAGCAGTGTTGAAAAAAGCATCGATAATTAGAGAAGCATTAATTATTGTAGGAGAGGGTATGGTTTCACCCTACACGTTGTAATAATGAAATCAAATACAAATGTCTTCACAACCAAATATATATTGTATCAATGTCGTACTCCATTCTTTAATTAATCAAAGCCTCATTGCAACCTTCATTGTGAGATTGATGCTCATCCTCTCAATCATCCATGGCCAGGTCTTATTGATTGAGGTCTTTGCAATTAGTGTATGAGAAACCCTCCAAGGAACTCAAACTATCTTCACATTTCAAAACTCTTGTAGAAGCGTATTGGAAGTGCTAGCTTTCAACACATCTATTTCTTGATATTTCATTCTCTACTTCCACATGTTCAAATACATGTCAATTTCTAGGTGCAACTCAAATCACAAGCCACCACTAGTTGTCCACTCGATTGGGTTGTAAGATCACCTAAGCCAAAGATCCACGATATGTTCATGCAAGCTTTAATGAAGTTAAGGCACATGATATCGATATAAGAAAAATGCTTACTTGCTCCTAGTGCATGGTTAGAATGAATGGGTCAGTAAGGGCATTCCAAATTTTTGTTGTGTCAATGGCAAAAATCCCACTTGGATCCTTTCTGATTGTAGCTTGAGAACATTTACCATTTCATATCAAATATAAATACTTGGAAATTTTAATAATTCACTTGCAAAATATCTTGTATGGTTCCAACATAATCCATTCCGCCTCTGCGATGAGATTTATGTCCCTTGCACTAGCTCTACTATCTTGCAAGAATTTGGCCATGACTCTTCGATCAAATGTGTTGCACCTTACATCAATTTTCTCTATGGGTAGTGATTACCATACACTCACATTGAACGAATGGTACAATAGAGGTAATGGATTCTCCTTGGCATATATATAAAGGTTACATATGATTTTAAATAAAAGCAACATGATGAGCTTTAGATCACAACATGTGCAAATTACTCCTCCCTATCTATCACAATCTCCCTCTTCAGCTGGCATCTTTGAGAACGTCTTCTAACCAATCAATGGTGCATTTAGCAAGCATTTTTGATAACTCTGGGGGATAATTCCCACCTCTATTAGTCCTTTGCATGCTTTTATATCCTTCTTTCTTTTAGCTCTTTCTTCTTTATATTGTTTGATCCATTCTCCATAATTGTAAAGACAATAGGTGTTCACTTTGAGTTGCATGGAGACACTCATTTTGAGCTCTTCTATAATTAAGTCTCTATCCAGGAAGAGAGCATAAACGTTAGGAACCACTCTAGGGAGTGCTAGATTACATTTGTCACTAGCTAGAAGCATCCCAGTAGATCTTACTTTGGGGTTGATAGTGTGATGTCATAACTTGATTATTCTTCTCAACATTATTTGTGATGATCCTTTCATCCACTACCAACGGGGCTAGACTCTCCTAGGCATTCTTCTTTCATATGCTTTTAAATACCTTGAGGCTATATATGTAGCTATTGTGATGCTATCCATTCCTATCTCTTCAGCTCTTCCCTAAAGCTTTGAGCTTTATTTGACCCTATTTTGAGATAATAGAAGCTAAGGCAAGTATGTGTCTCTCCAGACCTTATCTCCTCTTTTGTTATTTCTAATAGCCTTTAGAAAGATTCTAGTCCTACCTTCAGGAATTCAATCAAACATACCGCTTGATTGGTTGGTCCCATCAATAGCTCTTAGCCATTTATCAATGTAGGTGCCTATTCCACGAACGTCATCTATCCAGATCCTTCTTTATCTTGGATTGTACATAAGGCAATTGGAAGAAGAAGAGATTGGCTTTAAAACAAGACTTGACCTTCTTCCCCACTCCTCTGTCCTATCTTGACATCATAGGATAATGATGAGAAAAGGGAAAGGACCTCAACACACTATAGTTGCACTCTAGTGACTCATCACTAATAATCTTAGACATATAAATCTATTAATTTTAGATCTTTTATGATAGTCCCACTCTGTTTGTTAGTCCAAGTGAAGGAAGAGATTTCTGACATGTCTAGCAGTTATGCAACATCCTTATGGTGTTTCCAGGCATCAAGCTTGCTCTCCATCTAAGACACTACCCAAACCCAACCATCCATCGCTTTGTCCTCAACCATGTTGGAATCACCCATGAAAATATCTGTGTCTTTAAAGGGGCAAGTGTCCCATAAAAGCATCCTACCTCTAATTGAGTTGGGTGCATAAATGGGACATTTCACACAAGACAATTTGTTCTGCAAAAATTCAATACCAATCCCATTCACTCCTAAAGCTCTACTAATGTGACTTTCTAGATGGCATGCCACCCCTCAACAGGCTGCACCTCCTTTATCTATAACATGGTTAGTGATAAACCATTTCCTCCTATTTTCTACCTGCGGTGGTTGCATGCCACCCCTCAAGCTGCACCTCCTTTATAGACCAATGTGACTTTCTAGATGGCAAGTGACCCCTTAGGCTGCACCTCCTTTATCTTCAACATGGTTAGTGATAAACCATTTCCTCATATTTTCTACTTGCAGTGGTTGCCACCCCCTCTACTTTCAATCCTTGCAGGGCTTAAAAATTAGGTCTAACATCTAGCCCTTTCAGCCACATCCTCAAGATCATAGGTTCGAGGTCATTTGTTAATCCTTGAATGTTACTGCTCAAGGAATACAATTTTTCATGTGTGGTGTGTGACATTCTAATTGCTATGTTTGTTTCTTTTCTTTTTAAACTAGATTGGGATATAGCAAAGCCTGTGAAAGTCTTATCTTCTCTTGGGTTTCAATTGGTAACTTCTTTTGACCCAACACTTTCTTTGGGTGTGATTTTCTCAAATTGTGTAGCCCTTTCCTCTACTTTGTTTCCCCTTTTCCCTCTAACTACAGTGAAGGGAGGACCTTCATTCCCAACATTTGCATGATCAACCTCAAGGAGCTAATCTTCATAAGTTTGAGAATTGGGGACCACCTCTTTTACTTCATCCTCCTCATAATCATATGAGTCCATCTCTTCATCCCTAGGTACTTTAAGGTGTTTTTGTTTTCCACTTCTTTACCTTTCATCTCTCTCATGTCCTACTCTTTCTCCCCTTGTCTTTCTATGGGGGGTTTCCGCAAGCTCTCCTCTATGGCTTCTGCTTCCTCTTTCTTATGTGCTGCCTTTACAACTATCTTGAGATGGGCAATTTTGGATAAAATAGCCTCCTAAGCCACATAGAAAACACGAATTCGGGATGTTCTTATAGAAGAATTTTTCGATAAGGTCACTCCCTTCCCCATCCATCAATTTGATGACACTAGATGGGTCAACTACAAGGTCCATCAGAACACATGCTTGTGGATTCCCTTGCGAGGCTTAACCGACTTTTTGGCATTTAGCCTCAAGAAATGGCCTAGAGGCGAGCATAATGGCTTGATTTGAGGAAACCAGGAAGGGGTAAAGTCAAGGAATTCAACCCATATTAGGGCCTTCAAAGGAAGGGGCTTGTTTGGGTTGAAGGACATATCCCACAATTCAACCGAGAGACCTAGATTGTGAATGGTCCATGTACCATTTTTGGCCCTGTAATGGTTGTAAGGAATGGTGCTGATTACATGTTACTGTGGCTCATAGTTTAGAATGTAATTCATTTGGTCAAGTTGACCATGTTAATGGCATGTTTAGTGTTAGGATTAGTTGTAGTTTAAGCCATTGTAATGAGTTTTAGGTTTAGGGTTTTGTCTCTTTGTTGAGATCCTAAATGACTCTATCACTTTGTGGGGATTAAGTTTTTGGCCTTACATGAGCGGTAATGAATTATTTTACAGTTAGCTTGTATGACACAACCTTTATTAAAAGCATGTGATATTATTTAAATGAGGATCTCTTGCCATAATGGCCACGTCCCCACTCATATTACTGCTCCATCCCCTCTTTCATCTCTTTTCTCTCATCTACCTTTCCCCATATTCATTCACCTTCACTTGCATTTTTCTCTCTCCCTTTCCTTCCAATTTACACCTTTCATTTCCCTATTACAAATTATTAGTACTTTACATGGGGACTTAGTGATTGTGCCACCTTGTTGAGAGCAAGGTGACTTAATGTGATTGGCCTAGCATTCTGCCATGATCGTCGAGTATGCTATCATTCCACATGATTGGTTGCTTATCAATCCCTTCCAGATAAAATGGGGGAATTCTCCGAAGAGTATTTCTGAAGGTGCTCCAAGCTTTCAGCATGGTCGCCATAAGAGGAGAGGGAGTGGGGCTGAAGTAAAAATCCACTTGTGCTATGCTGCCTCAAAAAATTCTTTATATGAGTGATGCAATCCTTAGAGCTGCACCAACAAGAGCAAACATACCATCCCATGGCCAACAAAACGGGGTGAAACTAATAGATTTAGCATTATTTTCCATTAAGGGGACGGGGTGAAACTAAGTTGCTCCTTTGAATTCGTGTGTGTTGAGAACTAGCCCTCATAGGATTGGTTGTGACTCTGCACGTAGTAGCATCCATGGAGCCTTCTTTTGCTCCGCTGCCATCCAAAAATCAATCGTATTCACCTAAGGCTAAAGGGGATATGCAAAAGAACTAAATATTAACCTATGCTGCTCGCATGGCGGCTGTTCTTTGCTCCTCTCATCGCAGCTTTCCTGCTCTTCCGAATGGCAACCACGCTCCCATGCTCCTAGAAGAATTCCATCTGTCCCACAATTACAATCACCCGGCAAGCGGGTGGTTGCGATACAACACGAGCAGCAGATTCTTGTCGACAAGGCTGTGCAAAGCATATACATTCCAGGATTAATTTTGTTCACCCTGCACGTTCTTTCAAGCTTTAAGCTAGTAAGTTTTTTGCAAATTGGCAGCAGCATTTTGTGTTAAGTTTGTCTTGACTACGGGTATTTCTCGAGATGGGTGGCAGCTAAAATTTTCCCAAACTATATGCACAGATTCCTTCCGACCTCAGCAAATCGCTACCGGTGGAATCTAGATCGCCAAATCCAAACCATACTGCTGAAAATGATATCTAGTCGCATGGCTGTAGCCGAAGTGGGGGATTCAGACAATTTCTACGGAAACGATCTTCTAGGATTGAAGCCTCGTGAAGATAGTGAATATGCCTCCAGTCTATCAGCAAGAAAGGTACACGAACCAAGTTCTACAGGATTGTATGCCAGAACATCCAAGAGAGAAGAAAAATGCGAATTTTGAGGGGCAGGGAGGAGAAGCAAGGCATGCAAATTGGAGACGGGGCAGAGGGCTCTCGCCGGAGGCAGAGAAAGCGCGAGCATCATTGGGCTTTATATGCCTAGCTAGAACTTTGATTGAAGATTTTTTCCCTTTGTGGCTGATGTTTCCATCTTTCGAGCATAGTTTTCTGCTCCAAAATTGATTGGTTTCATGCTAAATCCACTACTGGTTACTTTTGGTTGACGGCGGTCATGGACTTCGCCACCATTTGGCATCTCAATATTCTACACTAGATTTCGATTGTGGGTTAAGTTTTTGAGTCAACTGATGTGGGAGATGATTGTGACAATGTCTTCGTGGTTGCATGAGTGTATGATTGTGGCATGCTACTTTGAAACGAAGACAGTGGCATAGTGATATCTCCCTTGGATCACATAAGACCTTCATGAGCAACTCACAATGTTAACGTATTGTAGTCATCTCGACTACACTCAATGTGGAACCTATGAGATAAGTGTAAGTCACTGCTGCACTTGTGAGCATCCATACGACTCCCTCACAAGGAAGAGAAGAGCCGCGTTCAATAAGATACTTCTCCTTATAGACCCGTTGTCTATCTCTTGCCATAGTTGCCCCATTACAAACTTTGGGGATTCAGGCAAGTTGGATGGTACCAACTACCCCCTTTGCAAGATGAAGATCCCAAGCCACTAGGTGGTGAGAATGATATTGGGGATAATGGATGATGTGGAGGTGAAGCTTAAAGACTAGGACTCATTGGGAAAGGTTGTGATGCCCGCAGATGTAGCGGCAGCCAAGGATTGGGTGCTTCAAGATGTAAAGGCCCTCGCCATTATCATTGGTGCGACTACAAACACTAGCTTGCTGCATATTTATGTTCCAATGAAGGCTCATGAGGCTTGGACTATCCAAAAGGATATTTACGAGATCAATAATGATGCCGGAATCCTCAACCTTGAGACAAAATTGTCGTATGTGTAGAAGGGAATTTAATTTAAGACTATATCGCAAAGGTGAAGTTAGTGCTAATAAGGAGGTGAGAACTGTTGATGAAGCAAAGGATGTCCTAGAGTGGTGGGCATGGACTTTGGTGACCAGGTCAGGCAAAAGGAATGTTAGGGAACCAAGTGGGTAGTTCAACACCAGGTTGGTGGCCAAGGGCTATGCGCAGTAGACGGTCTTCATTATGAGGAGACCTTTTCCCCAATAGTTGGCATGGAGACTATTCCGATGGTGATTGCATTGGTTATTTATCCACGATCAGTGGCCTGTCTATCAAATGGATGTTAAGTGACAAGTCTGCATTTCTGAATGAAGACTTGAAGGCTCACGATGGGCTGAAACAGGCCCCTATAGCATGGACCATGGTACAAACGCAATGACAATGACTCACAAAGATAGGCCTTCCTCATAGTCTATCAAACGCAACTTGTACATCCATTGAGACAGGGCAGGAGAATGATGTTGTTTTTATACTGATCGTGATAGCAACGGGAAGATGAAGAAGGTAAAAGCCCTTCTGAACGAAGAGTTTGATGTGACTGATCTAGGAACTTTTTCAGTGCATTTTGACATGGCAGGACCAAGGACATGGTTTTCATTTCACAAGAAAAGTATTGTTTGGAGTTCCTTAAGCGATATTATACAAAGAAGTATCAGCAGTTGGTTGGGAGTCTTTTCTACCTCAGTCAGATTGCTATGCCTGCAGCCAAGTGAGACTCATTGGAAGGAATGTTTGCAGATAAGGTGGCATCTCAAGGGTACCATGGGTTATGGGATCATGTACAATTGTGTTGATTTATTGCATGACAAGGGATCACGCCTTTGACTTAGATGGAGCATCTCATTCGACGGATGGGTATATGTCCACAGGAGTCAGTGGGAGGGGTGTTAGAAGTCATTGCTGTACCTGTCAGCCCTGCCCCCATATGAAAAGGACATGGGGGCAGTAGACTAGGTAGTATTTTGGATAGGATGGAAGGGGGAATGCAAGAATAAACAGCCCATTTGTGGGGTTCCAGAACTGTTACAAGGCTGCAGTTTGCAGGCTGTTTTGGTGTAAGAGCCATTGATTTTTTTATATTTTCAGGGGGAGGGGGAGTAGACTTAAAAATAACATAGATTCATAATGATCAATGAACATCATATTAGTAACATTCATTCATCAATCATCAACCTACGTAGCATTGCCTAGGCCTATTGTCCAGCAACAAAGATCCAAGCTAAATAGAAAATAGTAAATATAAAAGACATAAAAATAAAGTTTACATTGCATATAATGTATTATGTCCTTCGAAATAGGAATACATCAACGTCTCCTAGTGACTGTGTTGCGCTCATCGTCATACAGAGGCTCTCGTTCGACCACCTCTTCAAGAGCCTCCAATGCCTCCCCCTCTGCAGACTCCTGTGGCACTAGAGCAGGAGCAAGGACATCAGAGAGGTGATCACGCCCATGCCCATGTCATGTGCTTCGACCTAGAGGAACATCTCCAACTGAAACAGTGGGGTGTGCTCATATGAGCATGAATATGAGTCACACGCCGATCCAGAATCTCCAGCTCCCTATGAAGATGGGCATATATCTCCTCTTACTCTTCATCACGTAGAGCATCATCTGGGGGTTAAGTTTGACGCGATCTGGATTTACCTGCATTAGTGCAAAGTTACGAGTAATATGGCTCAAGTTAGCATTGGTCATACATGTAACATGATACTGTATACCTTATTTTGAAATACGTATTAGACCTTGCCACTTGCTCATTGGTCATACAGTGTACCTGCATTGGTCTCACTAATGACCTTAACCTTTTGACATGCCTAAGATTTGCCCTGCAAAACACGAATCTTTATAATCATTGTGTGCTCAACCAGTTTCTGATCTTCGTATGCACAAGTGAGTAAGCACTCCAGTTTCTCTCACAAGCTCCTACAGAGTAATCCTGTAGAATAAATTATCATCACAAAGTTAGCTGTCAAGTAGAATTTGCGGCTTGCTAAATGGCAAATAAAAAATTTTAATGCTCACCCAGGAAAGGATACGAGTGCAAAGGTCCACAATTTTGGAGTGCCATGGCCATAAACTTGTAAAATAGTTTTAACATGTGCAAGACTCAAGAGTCAAGACTCAAACTGCAGCTTGCTAGTTGCCACTTTAGCCAATCATAAATGATAAATCTGTAAACGGCAAGACTCAAGAGTGAAGAGTAAAGAGAGTAAACCTTGTCTTGGAAGGGCGTATAATCTCTAAGGTGCTGTACACCCTTAGGATGGAAAGAGGCCGTTACCTTCCAGAAGAGGGACATGATTTGCTTGGCCTCTATTACTATTGCACTAATCTAAGGGAGCTTCCCAAAATCTCTATGAGAATGTCCAAGCAATGGACAGCGCATGGAGTCCACATGACTCCCCATCTTCCCCATCTTTTGGCAATTGATTGGATTATCTGTCAACAACCGTCACTACATTCTCTACCCCCGTGAAAATAAAGCGTGAATCACCCCAGCATCCACTGCACGCAAGAAAGCAAGATGAGACTAGTATATTGATTATGCTCCTACACTCCATCAGTAGGATACTACATCCATCCTTCCTTGATAGCTGTAAGGGCATTATTAATTCATACTCTTGTAATCTACTCCATACCAAGATCCACATCTGACTGCAGCCACAACTTTGATCATATTCTGCCAATGATGGGTTCTTGTGACATTGTTGCAATCAACATTATCCTGCGGACCTTAATCTCTGCAATCCTCATGCGCTCTTTTGTCCATTGCAAAGTGCTCCGTCTCCCAGGTAGTGTGCTTTGTGTAGCAGTGGCAGGTCTACGACGAGCTGCACCTAGATGTGGACATGGGACATCAATATCCACAGTTTCAACTCGTCCTCATGGAGGCAAGCCAAAGCTGAATGCTCAACCTGAATTTCCTGCTCATGAATGAGCTGAAGTAGCTCATCCTTGCGTTCCCCTGTAGAAGTAGAAGATTGCCCCCCTCGAATAAAGACTGCTCTCTCAACACCTGATGTGCAACATCCTGTGGAACATTGGGGCAAGGTCCAATTCCTTTCCACCAAGCTTAGAGACATGTCAAACCAAACACGTAGAAATGCTGTTAAAATACTCACCGCAATACTTGTTCTTCCATTTTCTGCTACATGATCACCTTGTATCTGGACCTGTCAAGATGGTGTGGAGTGCCGCTCTTGGCATTATGAAGGGGGGATTTCTGCAATAGAAGAAGATAGACTGGTCACTGAGGAATAGAAAACAGGAATGGTGGACTGGCTGAAATAGAAAGAGGGCTTTTTCAGAAAAACTGAGCAAGAAAGGGGGCTGCCTGCGGAAAACTGGCTACAAATTGGTTTTTTCAGAAAATAGGCAGAGCTGGCTGCAAATGGCTGCTTGGAATAGAAAAAGGGTTTTTCGCAAGGAGTAAGAACAGGTTGCTTGTACAGCAAATTGTACCCAGGAGCAACTTACCAAGGTTGTACGGCAGATTCAAAAAAGGTTGCACGCAGGCTGTACGGCAAATTGTACACTAGGACCCAGGCTCCATGTTGAATAGGTTTGAGGGTGTACGGCAGATTGTACGGCAGGTTGAAGTCAGGCTGTATGGCAGGAACTGTAGTGTGGTCATTAGTCACAGGTACACTGTAGTACTGTACGCTCCTACAGGCTCCACAGCGACGATTGTAATACACTGGATGTACAATCTCACAAGTTGGACCAGCACAGGGATGCGAAGCAGGCTGCAGCAAGCATGCAGCACGTGCTAGTTTGCAAATGCTAAGGCTTAAGCAATATATAAAGATGGAGTCATGGGAGTGTATGGTACTATCAGATTCAATCAGCACCTAAATTTTTTATATGCATGAACCCTCTTGCCTCTAACTGTAAGAGTCAGGCCCCGAATCCAACTTCGACATCGCATGTGCCTCTTCTGAGAGCTTGAATCATCTTCATACTTTGGAGCTCTCACCACATGTTTTCCGCAAGCTCAAATGTGTATATGCTAAATACTATGTATGTTCTTTTGCCATTCCTGCAGTGGTGAACGCCCAAATGTGTAAATTGTTGTCCCGGCCTGGAAACCCACAATCGTCATCAACAGTTTTTTAAAAAAAAATCAATCTTGTTAGGCAACATAGCTATGCACAACTAGTATTGTCAGTTCGGAGTCATCAGGCCAAACGGGGTAGTATTGTGTGGCACTTCTTTTCCATCCTTGTCAAGTATTATTGGTGTCGATATGTTTTGGATCGTCAGAACCTAACTTTCTTATGGCTATAAAATGTTCGAGAAAGTTATTTTAAAACTCCATTCTACTTTGCTATTGTGCTGACTCCTATAATAAAAGAAGCACGAGCATGAGTTCTTTCCTTTTCTAAATAAGGAGAATGCATAGCTTGTCTAACCTTTTGCATAGTTGACTCAATGTTTTGGAGTGTAAAGGCACCTATAAAAAGATCTATAACAAAAACAAGACACAATAAAATTTTCTTGTGTAGCACCAAGCTCTAAGCATGAAAAGGCAAGGCTATTTACAACTCGAGGGTTTACATGCAAAAACAACGAGAATGCCATTTAACAATCATAACTATCTCCCATGCATTCTTTGATTGCAATGGTCCAAATGTAGAATGGTTGGGCATGCTTTCCAGTCGTCATCTGTCTATCTTTGGTTGTATCTTAGGCTTAGGGTGCTTAATGACGAGTTGGAGTTGTTACCAATGACTTGTATCTTTTATCGTCTTTTAGGATCCCTTATGGGTGGCCTGTTAGTCTCTTCATTACGACAAATAGAACAAGTTTCAACTTCTGTTGATATGACAATGTGCTATTGGGGTGTTGGTGTTGGTGTTGAATTGATGCTTGCATGGGGTGGAAACTTGGAATCTCTTACAAGGTGTTGTCACGTTCCACTGCATGCATGAGTGGAGACAAATCATAAGTTACATATGTTATGGATTGAAGTCTAAGGATGACTTCTATTGGGGTTGTCGTTGGTCATCCTAGAAATGAGTGTCTAAAGATGTACAATTTCAAAGGCATGACTGGTGCATTGATGGTAGCTAGCATGGAGGGAGCGATGATTGTTGCATGTGAGCATTTTTCGTACGCGTGGTCATGTATGTGTGAGAAATTTGCTTTTGTAACGTTTGGTATGGAGCTAGAATTATGTAGGGAGATCACACTAACTAGTGTTCATCTATGTAAAAATCTACTCTGAAGTGTGTTTGGAAGCACTTGTATTTTGATTCCATGAGATAGGTGAATCCCTTAGTAATGTGTGTGTGTGTGTGTGTGTGTGTGTGTGTGTGGAGAGAGAGAGAGAGAGTTGGTTTTTAAAAAATGCTTGACTAAAGCATTGTAGCAAGGCATTACTAGCAATATGCATAATACTTCATTGGCCACCAAATTTCACAAATTTTCAACTCTTGATAGGGTCCCCAAACAAGTCCCCACATACTATGAAGAAAATTCACACCACCACCTTGGTCAAGATATTTCATATAAACAGAGTGAGGTAGATTGTCGTGTATATGGGTAAGGGAATTTGAAATCTCAAACCTCTAACCATAAAACCAATGGTTTCGAATAATTGTATATCCTTTTAAAATCATAGGTTTAAAACAAATCTCCTCCAAAACCCCTCCCCCCAAAAAAAAAGAATTCAATTTCAAGCTTTCAAGTATAAGCACAATCTTTAGTTTTTGATATACTAAGCAATGTTTGAAATCTTTGTACCCCATCCATTGCAAAAGGGTCTTAGCCTACGTCCAAATTAATATGATTGGATCAACCATATGTAATCTTGAACTCTTAGGTTGTAATCAACCTAAGAGTTTAAATCACACGAGGGTCAATGGCCATAGAATGGACTCCATGCAAAGGAGAAAATGGTAGAAGCTCATATCAATCCCCCCACACAATGCCTGCTCATCACCTCCTCATCCTCTATCCATGTTGGGTTAGACTACACAATGCCTTCTCATCACCTCCTCATCCTCTACCCATGACATTTAACTTTAGCAATTGAGGATTGCAACTTGTGAACTTCTAACTAAAGAAATATTAGAACATAGGAATTGAAAAAGAGACAAGACCTAAAACTCCAACATCAATATTAACAACACTATTGATGGCAGTGGATGCAAAAGAGCAAGCAAGCACAATGTGATGAAAGAGCACAATTGTCTCTGAATCAAATTAACATGAACATTGAAGACATAGTGATTCCAATCATTAGGGAAAAGGAGTCGCCAATGGATGCATGGAAAGCGTTGGAAACGCAAAAGATGTGTCACAAATCCTAATGCTTGAAAGCCAACAATGCCAAGAGGTATAAATTATGTCCAAACCACCTTGTCATATTATAGGTTACCCTAGGCCAACTCACTTCCATAGGTCAAGAAACAAGAATGAAAGACTAGCTCAAGTTGCACTAAATTGAAACAATGTTGGAAGGCAGAGGAAACTATTCTCAGAGTCCTAGCCACGCTCCAACAATTACCAAGGATCACTACATGAGCATCATGGTCCTCCGAATGAAAGGGGGACATTGAATCCAAGAGGCGGAGGTAAGGAGGATACAAGAAAGCTCAAGGGTATATAAGGGTCTCGTGAAGGGGTTAAGGTTGTAGGAGGAGCTTGAGATGATAGGTAAGATAGACCTTGCTACAAGGGAATTTGTGCTTTGGAGGTATTTCTATGTGACGCCCTCATATGTAGCTAATGAAATCATTACATCTCCCAAAAAAGAGAGAAAAAACCTAGCATTTCTAAGGATATAATTTTTGGTTACGACAAGAACAAATCTATGGGATTTCTTGCAATAATTTTTAGTTACGACAAGAACAAATCTATTGGATTTCCTGCAAGGGTGCATGTGACTCTACACAGATGCCCTAGGTATAGATGGTGGCGAGGGTGGTCATCCTAAATGCTAGAGGCTTGGTTAGGGAGCACCCGAGATTGGCCCTTCCATTTGTTGTCAATTCACACGAGGATCAATGGACTCACAATGGACCCAAACACCCACTCAATGCCTACTCATTACCTCCTCATCCTCTACCCATGTGAGGTTCATGATAAGTCTCCCCAAGCAAGGTAGCATCAAGAGTAGGCTCCAATGGCATATCACTCCCCCACATAATGCCTCCTTAGGGCAGCTTAAACGATGAGCCATCACATCAAATCTCTCCTAGTAAAATAGCATCATAACATCTTTTGTTGCCAATGTCCAAGCCCTACCCCTCCTGTTTGGGCCAACTAGGACAACAGTCCTTAACCTTCGCTTCCTTTAGTCAAGGTTTCCTTCAAGGAATCCATAGACCCCAATCTTCATCTTTGTTCTTATATTATCACATGATGAATCATGAGATTATGACCTTATCGTTGATGGAATTCAATTATGCCACTTTTCCTCCAACAACCGTTTGAAAAGTCTGCCTCTAGCTTACAAGTGGTGAAGTACCTTCTAGAGCATAAACTTGACTTTACCGACACCACCGAGCTTCCAAATATTTTCCAATCTATTGCTCCACTAATTAACCCTATGTCGTAGGCCCCACTTATCTTTCAATCTTCAGTACCCAAAAGGATCCATCACATAATTGGTAGACCACAAACTCAAGGCCTCCGCTAAAACCACCAGCTCTCCTTGATTAAGTTGAAATTGCACCCTTAGGGATTCCAAAGGCTTCTGCTGTCCGAATTTGGCTCGGGTTGGAATGGTCGCGGGGAGGCATTCCGGGTCTGTAAAGAACTGGCGTGGACTGTTTTGGGAGTCCATTTTCTCATTTGAATTCTGCTCTGCTGTGCTTCTTCGTCGTCGTCTTCTTCTTCTTTGTGAGGTGTGGTGTTGTTTGGAGCTCAGCAGCAGGAGGAGGAGGAGGGGAGGGGCGATGGCGTCCCAGCCTCCTCCTCGCCATCCTCCTTTTCCATGGGAGCTTCACACTTCCTGAACTATGGCGTCTCATTAAGCTCCTCCTCCCTCTTCTTCCGCCATGCCTCCCCCTCCTCGCCACCTTCAATGTGCCTAATTTCGATACACCCCCCCTTCTTCATACCTGGCTCCGCCGGATCCCGTCGAGTACATTCTGGATCCTGATTTTAAGACACCATGGCTGGCCATCGACATTGGCACGGCTGCATGCAACACCTCTTCTCACAACCGCCAGAGGTGAGAGTCATTGTGTAGACGCTGAAATGAATGATGAAGGCGTAGATGTTGCCGTTTTGGCACGTCTTTGTTGCCTATCGCACACCAAAGGCACAGTATCTGTGCTTTATCTTCTTGAATTGTCCATTCTCCCAGGATGATGCTCGTATATAGGTAATTTCGCTGAACTACGCTGAAACGAACCTTCCTTTGCCCTTGAGGTGGAACTGGCGCATAAAATTGGACATATCTGCGCCTGCCTGCGTATTTCGAGGCGCATGATTGCCACTAGGCGTCGTCTATTACAAGCTTATGATATCTCTGTGCTGTGCAGGCAGTTCCGATGTCTAAGCCTTACAGGAATTGAGCATTCAGCGACCTTTCAGAAGTTGCGACGGACGACCGCGACCTTCTTTGCGGATCAATCTCTAAACGTCTCACAAAACGCCCTGTTTGTCTACTGTGACGTCAACTTATTTCTCCACTTTAGACACGCTCTGTTTCTGTCTGCTATCGAGTCAGAATTGCTACCCAAACCTCTCCACTCTGCCAGCCTCAATCTTTCGCAGCAGCTAGAATTTATGTTTTGCGTGAACGGACCGATCCGCTAGCTTTTTTGGTACACCTATGTGGATTTCCGCTTCGTGATTTTGCAAAAATAATTGTCATCGTACCTCTGTTTCGCTCGAAGAATTGTAAGACGATGGTTATGCGATTGACCGGACCGATTGAAATAAACCTTCGCGTACACGAAGCCTATTGAAGCGTAGGAACTGGCCTTCGATAGATTGTATAAAAGCATAAGATGATGCTGAAGCTTTGCCACCCCTATTGATACAACCTGGCAAGGCAAGAGCTGGGAGACTGTCAACACATCGACACTGCAGATATATAAGTCTTCGTGTATTTCGTCGGCCGTAAAAGTTTGCTGGTCTGCATTAATAGAGCGTAGAGCGTGGATGAGGCCACTATACACAATCCGTACTGAATGGTAGTGAATTTCGGAGAGAAGAGCCTGTTTCTCTTGTGCTCATTGTCATCAATTTTTCAGCAATCCTCTCGAACATGATAGTCCGATTATTCAGCGGGAGTTATAACGGTCTTGATAACCTGCTTGAAATTCAATACAACGAGACTCGAATTTGAGATCTGGTGTTGCAGAACAGAATATAAAATAAGGTGTTCTCATCTCAATTCTCCAACATTAAATCCAAAGAGTAAATGTGGTAGTAGAATGAGGATTGAGAATGAAAATTACGAAAAAATCAACCTACAAAGAAATAGACGTGGAAGTCTAAAAGTTTCTAGAACCCTTATACAAGTAAGCATTTATGCATGGGTACATACATGAAAACCTATGTGGGTGCATATGTATGTATGTATCTCCTAAAATAGGTCCCCTCATTGAAAAAGATGTGTGGGATTATTCATATGATAGGAGGAAGGTTGGGGAACTTGACTATCATTAGTCTAGTTTGGGGAGGGGATGGTTAACACTCCTATTTATGAGGGCGAGTATTTAAGGCTTAATGTTTTGTCATAACAGTTGTGTCTGGCTTAGTGGTAAGTCTTTTTTTTTATTGAACTGAGAAGTCCAGTGGTTCGAGTAAATGTTTGCTCTAACGATCCATCTCTATTAGATGTGAAGCTTAGTGATAAGTCTCTTTATGAATTAAGGTAATTGGTCTTGAGTACAAGTTTTGAAGATCCATCCCTTTTAGATGTGTCGCTTCAGGTTAAGTCTCTTTGATTGAATTGCGAAGGCCATTCCTTCAAATCTTCTTAAGTATGAGTTTTGACGAATTGGCGCACTACATTTCTAATATCCTCGAAATATATATTAAATTTCTCAAACAAAAAATAAATCCTTATCACTAGGGTAAGTAAGGGAATTGTAAAATTAAGGACCTTCATAGTACATTAATGGGGAGCATGGTGAGAAAACAAATTAGTGAATTAGGTGAGAGCCACTAGGAGGTCTTAAAGTTCATGAATTGTAAGATAAAACCATGCAAGTTCAAAAAAGCTTTTGATTTGATAGTAATACATTATTGATAAATGTCACAAACATAATCATGTAGATCATGTCTTGCAAATTTTTGGATTTGGCAATCAACATTTATGGGCCTATAAAGTAGTAGCTTTCGAGCCCCTTTCGGATCACTCATAGGAGAAGCACACCATTTGCCCTCCCAAAAATACTTGAGTTTCCCTCTTGGCAAAAATCATTATTTTGTACCAAAAGAACAAAGAATGCTTACAAAGCACAAAAATGAATTCAAAGCATTGTGTTTTGTAGCTTAAATTTCCCGAACGTGAAAGTCACTTCCATGTGTCTAAAATCGTTGACATGTTAATGCTTCGGGTTTTGTCTTGCCCCATTCATTGACATGGTTGACAAGGGTGGATGGTTCCAATAAGATTTGGATTGAACGAAAGGTGTCAAAACCATTCATGAGTATTTCGTGCACAAGAAGTAGATATATCCTAATCTATCACATAATACTCATACATTACAAATTTCGCATCAAAGATGTCTGACGAAGATGCTCGAGCACCTTGCTTTTTATGTAACGATTTGGACCACCCTTACCATCTACAACTTTTATTCCCTCCTTAGAGACTTCATCCAATGCATTTCAACAATTGTTAAGGTTTCCAATTTCAACACTTGAAATTGTATTTAACAATGATAAAGGGGTTGTTGCCAATAATTTCAAGAGAGATCATGTAGTGTTTGTAAGAATACACAACATTCAACTACAAGAGGGGACTACCTATAGGCAAGGATCCCTTTTGTTCCCATACCTACGTGATAGCAATTCAAAATGGTTGGCCTTAAATCATAATTATATGCACAATTATTGAAACCTAACATTGCTTTTGAAATCATAAAGGCTTTGCATTACTAAATAAAGGTTATATTTACAATCTAGAATTCAAGATTACAGATAGTTAAATTTCCAGGGCTCTAAACAAAGATCCTTATGCAAAATCTTATGATGGAGTACACAAAGGTTTCAAACAGGGATTCAAATAAAAAGGCAACTGAGTACATCAAAAACCAAAGATTATGCTTATGCTCAATACCTTAAACTTTAAAACCTATAATTTTATTTTCTTTTTCGGATTTTTTTTTGGCAAGGGGGGTGTATGTTTGAAACCTAAGATTTTAAAAGGATATTAATTAACCAAAAATTCGATGATGAAGTGGTATAGGTTGCTTATATCTCCCAATGGCTTTTTTAAAAAAAAAGTTGTTCTTTATTCACTAGTTTCAAAGGGACTAACATAGAGTACGAGGGGCAGGGGGGAAAGCGAGGGGGGGGAGCAAGAAAGGAACGAGGGGGGAGCGTGACAATTGGAGCTTATAATTAGGCATTTACCTCCCTTTTAGTTATAAGAATAAATTACTAGTTTCATGGCTGGAGGCTTGAGTTGTCGAATGACTCAAATTCCCTTTTATCACCATTTTGTGAATGAAATATCTCCACATGCAAGCCTCCAATTTAGCACTTGGGGACTTTTTTGCAGACCCTATCGAGAGTTCTAATTTGTGAAATCTGGTGGCCAAGTAAGCATTATGCATATTAGTATTGCCTTGCTAGAGTGCTTTTGTCAAACCCCAAAGCTCTGTCTCTCTCTCTCTCTCACACACACACACACACACACACACACACTCATGCGTGTGCGCGCACACATACATTACTAAGGGATACAATGTGATGAAATATGAGTGCTGGTGCTTCGTGGAAAGACACTTCAAAGGTCCACTCGCAAGATTGATCGCGCCAAGATATTCACAAGTTGGGTGTAGGCAAAGTCCTAACCACAATCGAAGGCCTCCAATCAAAATGCACGAGCGACAAGTGGGCTTGGGTAGTGTCGTTAGTTGTGCCGGGCTCTTAGAATTCAAACAACATCGTCCCAGGTTCGACTGACTCCTAGTCCGATCATGGTTTGGGACATGATCGGCTCTTTTTTTTAAATGAAATGCCGAAGGATCTCTATGGAACGCTTGTTACGTGATGCTTGCACTACATACGTAAAAGCAAATTTCGCTCACACAAATACATATGGACAGCGCTCACATACAACGCAGACAGAGATTTCAATCCAAAACATTTATAGCTTATGATTTGTCTTCACTCATATGTGCACAGTCGAACGCCCACAAGGAGCCTGTAAGAGATTCCCAGTTTCCGCTCCATGCAAGCATGAGTCTCAACAGCAACAGCAACACCGAAATAGCATGTTGGAAGTTGAAACCTGTTCTGTTCCTCATAAGAGATCCTGACTCCTGAGAGGCGATAAAAAAATACAAGTCGTTGGTAACGTTTCCAGCTCGTCGTGAAGCACCCTGAGCGTGAGATACAATAAAAAAGTAGACAGATGACGACTGAAAAACATGCCAGAACATTCTGCTTAACTTATGGCAGCATGGAGTCTATTGACCCAAAGAAACGAGTGTTAAAACGCCACTCTACTTGCTTTTGCGTTTAAAAACTAGGGTTATAAATAGCCTTCATTCTAAAATTTGCTTATAAATGACTCTATGCTTTTGCGTTAGGAGCTCGCCATAAAGGAAACTTATCTGTGCTTTTTTTTTGTCATAGGTCTTTTTAGGGCTGCCTTTACGCTCTGACCGCTCACAAAACATGGAGTCACAAATGCAGAATCAGGTAAAGGCTATAAGGTTATGCATTCTCTCCTTATTTAAAAAGGAAAGGACTCATGCTTGTGCTTCTTTTATTATAGGAAGTAAGCACAGAAACAAAGTAGAATGACGTTTTAAAATGACTTGCTCGATCGTTTAACAGCTACAAGAAAGTCAGGTTGAGACGATCCAAAACATGGAGTCGCAAATGCAGAATCAGGCAGAGGTTATAAGGTTATGCATTCTCTTCTTATTTAAAAAAGGGAAGGACTCATGCTTGTGCTTTGTTATTGTCATGGATCTTTTTAGGGCTGCCTTTACACTCTGACCGCTCACAAAACATGGAGTCGCAAATGCAGAATCAGGTAGAGGTTATAAGGTTATGCATTCTCTCCTTACTTAAAAAGGAAAGGATTCATGCTTGTGCTTCTTATATGATAGGAAGTAAACACAGAAACAAAGTAGAATGACATTTTAAAATGACTTGCTCGATCATTTAACAGCCACAAGAAAGTTAGGTTATACGGTTATGCATTCTCTCCTTAATTAAAAAAGGAAAGGACTCCTGCTTGTGCTTCTTTTATTATAGGAAGTAAGCACAGAAGCAAAGTAGAATGACGTTTTAAAATGACTTGCTTGATCATTTAACAGCCACAAGAAAGTCAGGTTGGGACGATCCAAAACAGATTCATGCTTGTGCTTCTTATATGATAGGAAGTAAACACAGAAACAAAGTAGAATGACATTTTAAAATGACTTGCTCGATCATTTAACAGCCACAAGAAAGTTAGGTTATACGGTTATGCATTCTCTCCTTAATTAAAAAAGGAAAGGACTCCTGCTTGTGCTTCTTTTATTATAGGAAGTAAGCACAGAAGCAAAGTAGAATGACGTTTTAAAATGACTTGCTTGATCATTTAACAGCCACAAGAAAGTCAGGTTGGGACGATCCAAAACAGATTGACGCCCATTATTTCATGAGGATGGAACCACAGTACTACCCCATTTGGCCTGATGACTCCGAGCTAAAAGTAAAAGTTGTGCATAGCCATGTTGCTTGATGAGATTGATTTTTGTTATTAAATTATTGATGATGGTTGTGGGTTTTTCAGCCTGGGACAACAGTTTACCTGTTTGGGTGTTCACCACTGCAGGAATGGCAAAAGAAGGTACGCAGTATATAGCATATACACATCTAAGCTTGCATTTGTGGTACTCCTGAATTTCGGTCTTTCAGGTCTGAAGAAATTACAGCAGTCCTGCAGGCAGCAAGTATGGGAGGAAGTGTCGCTTTGCACATAGCTGAGCTGCCTTGGAGATGCCTTACCTTTCTCCTTCTGTTATCCTGGTGCACCTTATCTCACTGTGTAACTTTTGTTGCAGGGAGCTGATCCGCCCCTCCATGACAGTCAAGCTGCAAAGAGCCAACCCGGTTACGATTGGAGAATGTGTCATTAAATGTTAGTAGCCTATTTTTAAAATCAAGGCGGCATAATAACATTTTGAAGCTTTCACATTGCTTAATTTAATTTTCTCAAGGCATGCTGGCAATAATAAATTATCATTTTCACCATATCGCATTCCTTTAGAGGAAGGATCTTATGGCAGTTTTGAAAATCATCATCTTGCATGGGGATCGCAACAACTTGTGTCGTGGCCACAAGAATATTCATTATAGTTTCCAAAGGTCAGGAATGCAGAGAAGCCCTATTGAAACATGGTGAAATGTAAGCCCAGGATGATTGGACTGCAGAGCATTGTGATGTAGCTTTTAGAGTTACCCCATTTTGTTCTACTGATAAAAACAGTGTTTATCAGGAATTTGTTTGGAACAGTAGTTCGTGAGGAAAACAGATGTAGTACACAGCTTTCAAGTCTGGATATGAACTCCAAGAATCCCTATCTTGCTACCCAATATGATTTCTGCACATTATTATTAATCTCTTTATTTGTGTATATCTGCGTGGTCCAGGCTTGCTAAATCCATTGTCGTCCTTTGTTCCTTGCAAGAAAACAGTTGTCTCATAGAATGCTTATCTGTGAAAAACTAACATCCCGGATTTTATGAGTTCTCCGCTACTTGGTTTTCCACGTCACTTGTAGTGTGCTTTTCTGCTCCATTGGATTAATTGAGTAGCATCCTCAGCTTCTGATCAGTGCATTGAATATTATTTGGACGAGTTACAACATTCACAAAAGGAAGGCGGCTGAGAGGTAGCCTTTGCTTCTTATGGCATGCTCACTGTTGTTCAAAGTTCCACACGTAGAAGAATAAGAGATGGGGAAACAGTGCGGGAGAACGGGCCTTGCCAGATAAAGAGCATTCATTATGTGACAACATAAGAGGGAGGAAGATAAAGCAGTACATTGTGTTTCTGATTGCATGGGCTTACCAGGTAGATGACACCAAACGGAGAGGAAGAGAGCAGATTGCATGCATTACTGTTGTTCAAGGTTTCTACATGGGGAGAGGTGGCCTCTACATCTCATGACTTTTATGCAATGTGGCTGCTGTTCAAAGGCACATATAGAGAGCCCTTGATTGCAGATCACTGTTGTTCAATGTTTCCTAATATTGTTCGTGCAACATAGTTGTTCAAAATCACGTATAGAGAAGAGCTCCTGCTTCTGATGGCATGAATCAATGTTGTTCAAAATTCCTATATTTTTCAATTTTCAAAGTTTTACATGCTCAAATGAAGACATGACAAAAGGCTTTCATTCATTCATCAAGTATGACAAGACAAGTGAAGTACAAGCCTTATATAGGCTACTCACTCACACACTAGCACCTAGTGCATATGGGATAAGTCCCATGATGACACGTGGCACTCACACATGACTCACACACATAGACTAGTACTAGATCACCTAGTACTACACACCAACACACTCTTTGGCTATGATATCTCCAACAAACTCCCCAATTGTGAGCCAAGAGGAAGGTCACTATTGAATTAATTTACAGCTCCTAATCAAGGCACATGTCGGCAGCAAGAGGAAGATCCCTCTTGAATTAATTTACAGCCATATGGGACTGATATCGAGATCACATGTCTCACGTGGATGTTGACCTATTAGCAGTAGCTAGAGGAAGGGTCGTGTCGTATGGGACACAAGACCTGCTCTCACGGTGGTCCAGGCCTCAGGCTTAGGGATGGCTGGACATACTGATGAGGTGAGATGCTAGCTCAACCCTTATGGGGTTTCTACTTTGTGTCTAGTCAAGATTCTAACTCGAAGGGGACACCCTACTAGGGTTAACAGATAAAGAAGCAGCTCCCACAATCTAGAGGTGGGAGAAAGCAGATGGACTAGACCAAGAATTTCAAGGAAGAAGAGAATCTGTAAAATCTGTCCAACAAGGCAAATACAAAATGAAGAGCACACACTCTTTCACTGTCTCTCTCTGTGTGCCTTAGTGTGTATAAGTCTTTGACTTTCTGCAAGTATTCATTTCGAGAGCATTCTATAGTAACTGACTATAACTATTCAAGATAGCTTTACAGCTCTAGCAATCTGCCACAATGCCTAAAGCTTACTATTGCTTGCAATTTGTCTCTCTACCCTACACACGTAACAGTATTTCGTTCAAAACCCATGCAGAACCTTAGCCACTCAACAAGATAGTGACTAAGCATCATCCCCCCCCCCCAAAAAAAAAGAAAAAAGACAAAAGAAAAAAATAAGTGACTATTCATCACCCCCCAAAAATAAACTAAGCATTATAACGCATTAATCATAAACCCACTTGATGGAAATTTCAAGTGTCGACAGACGTCAAGCTGTCTCACAACCCATGCTGAGCTCAAAATCACACTTGCCTGAGTCCCTTTGTCATTCAAGCAAGCATTGGCTGAAACATGAGTCTCTCATTGTGCTGCTACAGCACTAGTATGGCTGTTGATCACTGCCAAGACTGCTTTATTCCTCTGTCAGGACAACAAAATACTAGATATATGAGCTCTATGGGTTGTGAACAATTACCACCATAAGTATACAAAACACCGACAAGATGCTCTCACTCAACCAATCAACATAATCAGTTCAGTGAGCAAATACAAGTCTAGAAACGAAGGCTCTGGAAAGGATAATCTACTGAAGCATTTTGTGCTTCTCCCTCCAAAAAAAAGGCTCTTGAAAGGATAATCTGTTAAAGCACTTTATGCTTCTCCCTCTCTATTAACAAGTGGAGAATCACAAATTGCTTTTCAGAAAACAGCAGAGCTTATTTTGGCTTAAAACTTCACTCTACACTCTCTCCATCTAGGTCTTTCCAATCTCTTATCTTTCTCCTCAACGCTACCTGAGATTTTACAACCAATAGAATAGCATGAGGAAGCCTTTTCGATTGCCACTAACTTATCACAAACGAAGCTATAAAAAAAACTTTATCAACCAAGAAAGTTGCAACCACTCACAACTAAGAAGCTCCAATCATTCCACTCCGGTTCAGCTCACAAACATCTGCTTTGATACCACTGAGTCAAGACTCTTGATCCAAGTTAGCAAACAAAATCATCCTCACCATGCCATAGACTAGGACCCCGAAGCGCAATCTTTGGAACTCAGCACCCCACATTAGAGCCATTAGTTCAGCCCCCAACTTTGGAAATCATATGGAAGATCCATAGCCTGGCCTTAGTTCAATAGACCTCCACGTTCTTCACCACAGTAGATGAAGAGCTAGCTTACAAACCATTGGTATGCTACTCCAGAGACCCACTATCCAAGGTATTGCTCAACGTATCCATGCACTAAGCACCCATGCCTATATCTAACCTCAGGCTACATCTAAATATAGCACAGGAGCTCGCTCCAAATATATGCACCCTTGTTAGGGCTATTCATCCTAACTCACTCACATTCGCACTCCGGTTTTCCTTGACCTGTAGGTGACTTAGGTTGGTTAGGGATGTACCACAACCACAGATTTTGATGATTAGTTGGTCTCACACCCTTGGCGGCTTGCAGCTTGCATGCTATCACAATGGTTCTACTAGATGTAATGCCACAGTGAAAGAGGGTACTTGATGCAAGCAAAAGTCATAAACAAAGACCTAGCCTAACATGCGAACATTTAATCATGCATGGAACCAATATTCGTATTTTTTATGATCAAGTACAAGCCTATTGAGACATTCCTTTCATAAGGTTTACAAGCATGTCACTTACAAGCTTTAAGAAGGTTTCTGAGTGAAAGTTTCAAAACATGCATTTATTTTTGTTTTGACTAAAAAAATCCAATATGTTCAAACGTCTCATCTTACAAACTAACCACATCATTACAACATTTTCGTCCATAGCCCCCAAAAAAATGATCCACAGAAAGAGAGAAGAATATCACTAAGCAGAATATTTTGCGAGAGATTCTTATGACAACCATCTCACCAAAATCACTGCATGAATGCACTCCATGCTCTATGATGTGAAACTCATATGTATGTTGGCCATGTATCCAACCTGCTCCAAGAGTCGATTCAACCAGGGAAAACTTGGCATACGTATCTTCCTGGTGCGGATGCAAGATATCTCTAGCAACAAACACCACAATATTTGCACCAATACAATTATGACCTAGCACTTTCTTCAAACTCATCTATCATTTCCTTTCTCAACCATGCTGAGCAGACATGTTCAAATGGCATACCAATTATTAGGTCCTCTGCTTCATCCAAGAGCCCTCTTCTCCCAACAAGATCAACCATGCAAACATAATGCTCCACCCAGAGTGTTATGCCATGGTCTCTATTCATTAACGCAAAGTATTGCCTACCATGAGGAACCAGACCTATGTGATTGCAAGCAGTTTAGAATGCAGATGAAGGCGATGTTATCTGGCTTGAAGCCTTCATCCTGCATTCAACTAAACAAATGCAGGGCCTCCTTGCCATTTGCATTTTGGGCACATGCAGCTATGATGGATTCCAGGATACTACATCCCGTTGTGGCATCCCTGCAAACACTACCCTCACATCATCTAGGTTCCCATTGGCATACATTTTGATTAGGGCATTTCTCCCAAAACAACACCCGACTCTCACCTATGATAGCAACAATAATGTATCACTAGACCCTCTTCAAAGGTTGCCACACTGGCACATGCATCCACGAAAGAAATGAAGGTGATTCTGTATGGCTCAACGCCTTCAGCTTGCATTTGACCACATAATTTAAGGCCCCCCTTCGCCCATTCTGTGCATACACAACAATCATGGCATTTGAAGAGACCAAATCCCACTGTGGCATATCTGCAAACACCATCCCCGAGTCATCTACACTCCCACAATTGCCATACATATTGACAAGGCCATTTGCCAGAATAACATCCAACTCCTATCCGTGACCGAGAATAGTAGTATGGAATAGTAGCATGTATCAGTAGACCATCTGCTGGGGCTGCCACATAGGCACATGCATCTATGGCACAGATCAAGGTTGATCTTATCTAGCTCAAAGCCATGATCTTGCAGTTGACCAAGAAGCAGGTGCATAGCCTCCTTGCCATAACCATTCTGGGCAAACACAGATATCATGGTGTTACGCTTGTTGGTAAACTGAAAGGAAAGCATGGATTGAACACAAACTGAGAATTCTTGATTATGGAATGAAGAAAGGTGAGGTCCTTAAGTAGGCACCTCTTACATGATCATTGACATCACTGATGACCTCTGAGCTCCACAATCATCTCCTCAATCTGCTCCTAGATTCTCTCAATCATCCTATGTGGCTTCTACCACCACCTAATAGTGCTTATGGGCACCTAGCTGTGCCTCTAGCACACACACACAGAAACCAAGGTGTGCCTGCGGCATACACCTTGAGATATCCCATCAGGACCCCCCTCAAGGGAATGCCTCAGGCTATGTCAAGGATACATCTAGTCTCATGGTTTCTCATGCCATCTCATGGTGGTTAAGGATAAATCTATGGCTAGGTTCTCATGCTAGCAAGGGGTTCCCAAGGGTGTGAAGTAAACAAAAGGAATACAAAAGACCTTCCAATGGTTATCTCCCCTGCATGTACATGCACACAATGTCTGCAGGACGTACCATGGAGCAAAAACACATACACATGGCCTACATCATATGGTGACCAGAGGTGTTTACAAAACACACAATAGTTTATTTCATTCATTTTGGACGACTATCCAAGCTGAGTGCCTTGACTAAAAAAAAAGAGAGATCTGGAGCATATATGGAGATGATTCAAAAAGCATAATCTTCATAGGATGCCTCATCTTGTGGAGGCACATCAACTGAAAGTAGATTGGCAGTTTCTGACTTTGAAGTTGCTTCCTTTTTAGCTCTACAAAACTTTTCATGATGATTGTTTTTGCCACAGTGTTTGCATGGATTGATCTTGAAGCAGTCTCTTGAGAGGTGATTAGTCTTCGCACAATGATTGCAAGGTGAAAACTTGCCCTTCTGGATTTTTATGGCATAGGCTATGTCATTGCCTTTCTGGAGTTCCATGTGCCTTTCTTCTTCTTGAAGAGCAGAGATAAGACCTTCAAGATTAGGATTAGGAAGATTTTTCAAAGTGGTAACAACATGATCATAATCTTCAGGCATACTCTTGAGCAACACTGCCCAATTGCATCATCTATAGTGATAGGAGAGTTGATAGAAGCAAGTTGAGTCATGAGACTCCACATGTAATTGACATGGGTAGCCAAAGGAGTGTCACTAACCATCTTCAATTCAAAGAAAGCAATCTTAAGTGACAATTTTGAGATGTGAGAGCTAGCACCAAAAATAATGTCAAGCTTCTGCCAAGCTTCTAAAGGAGACTCTAAGTCAGAGATGTGATGAATATAGTCATCTCCTAAGGCAAGAGCAATGATGCCATAGGCTTTCTCCTCTCTAGCAAGATCTCTTGCCGGGTGTGTCGGAGCTGAGGATTCTCTAGCATTGGAGGCTGTTGAAGAAGAAGTTGAAGCCGGTTTGACAAGCCCCTAGAGGTTTTTCCTCATCAATGCAAATTTAACCTTCATCTGCCATGTGTTAAAGCCCTTACCATTGAACTTATCCATATTGAAGATGGTAGCCATGAGAGGGTCTAACCTAGAATGGGTAGTGTCTACTCTCTTACAAGGCTAGAAAGAGTTGAAGAGCTTCAAAATACAAGCATTTAGAGTAGCAAAGGCTTGCAACCAAAAAATCCATACTACAAATCAATGATGTTTTCACTTGCATGCTTCATAGAGGTGACTAAATGAAAGTATTCCAAGCAAATCCAGGTATAGCAACTTAAAAGAAAGTTGTAGCCACAGTTGTACTGATGCTTTTCAAAACTTTAAAACCTCAGAAATGCTAAAGTAGCATCTAATGTAGCATTACACTCACAACCTTGTCAAAACTGTCCAAAATAGAGGCCTGAACTTGGAGGGCTTGTATCTCACTCTTCAAAGCAAAGAAAAGAGGGCTTTTTGAAGTAAAAGAAAGCTCATATACCAGAGAAGATCCAGCACAGAGGTTGGGCGAAATGGCACGCGATATTACCTGGGGGAGTTGCTGCAGGCTGAACCTGTGTTTTGACGTTTTCTCCTTCGTTACTGAACCAAATGGGCTGCAAAGTGACTCAAAATGTTCGTCTTGAGGTCGCCCATCTACTCCTAAGAGGGCTCGAGCAATGGTGCAACAAGGAGGGAGTATTTTACAATAGAAGAATGACAAAAAAATGCGCTATTTGGAGAATAACAGCCAGCAGAGACGTTTTTTTTTTCAATTACTTGCAGGTGGAAGTTCGCCCAAACGAGGGGTATCTCCAGTAGGAAGGGCTTGGAGAATGGCAGATAACTGAGGGAGAACAAGCTTTAGCAAGATTTGGGAAGAAAGGGAAGAAATGGTGAAGATGAAGAAGAAGAAGATGGAGAAGAAGAAGATGATGTGGCACAAGTGGGCTCAAGGAGGATCGAAGTGCTCTGATACCATGTTGGTAAACGGAAAGGAAAGCATGGAGTGAACACAAATTGAGAATTCTTGCTTATGGAATGAAGAAAGGTGAGGTCCTTAAGTAGGCACCTCTTACATGATCATTGACATCACTGATGACCTCTGAGCTCCACAATCATCTCCTCAATCTGCTCCTAGATTCTCTCAATCATCCTATGTGGCTTCTACCACCACCTAACAGTGCTTATGGACACCTAACTGTGCCTCTAGCACACACACATAGGAACCAAGGTGTGCCTGGGGCATACACCTTTAGATATCCCATCAACGCTCAAGTCGAGGTAACATGACCTCAGAAGGGTCAGTCGGCATTTTCCTTTAAAGGACCAATGTTTGTATTATATTTGTTTGGCCTCATGTAAATGATCAAAAAAAGGAATCAAGGTCAAGGTCCTTGGTGAGGGTGACATGGCACTAGACTAGGTGGATCTCAGGCTAAGGGACCTAAATGCATGAAATGTGCCAAGGGGCAAATGGTTTCAATGATATCCCAAGAGGGGTAAATGATGCATTAAGGAGGGACCCTAGAATGAAGACATGTGGCATACTAGATCCATCTAGGGAATTTTGGGGCTTGGTGGAATTTTGTAAGCAAGAGCCTTCACGTAACGAATTTTATCTAGAGAGCTTACTACCACTGAGGTCGGCTGGGAGGTGAATTCGTGTGCCTGTGCCTGTGATTTGATGAAAAGCTAGGAGTTAGCAGTTTTGGATGTTTCACATGGAGCTCCAAGAGATCACATCTCACTGTGGCATCTCTGCCCACTCATCACTTGCCATACATATTGACACAGGCTGTCCCCGCCACAACATCCTGCCCCCACCCGTTCTCAGCTACAGAAGCATTGGCTTCTTCTAGGTCTGCCACACTGGGACACGCATCCACAATGCAAATGAAGCTGACCTTGTCTGCCTGGAAGTGTTCTACATGCACATCAATTCTCAGCGCACACAACAATCATGGCATGCCAAGACGCCACATCCCGCTGTGTCATCTCTGCGAACAGTGTCTGGCATCATCTAGCCTCCCACACTTGCCATACATATTATACATATTGACAAGAGCATTTCCCACAACAACATGCGACTCCCTCCATTGCCAACGACAGTAGCATGGATTATCTGACCCTCTTCGATTGCCCCCATACTGACAGGCCACGCAAATGAAGGTGATCTTGTTTGGTCTGCAGCCAGCAATCGACCAAACAGTTGAAGCGCCTCCTTGCCATGCCCATTCTGGGCACATGCCGAGATCATCGCATTCCAGGAGACCACATCCCGCTCTGGCATCCCCCTCGCATCATCCAGGCTGCCACACTTGCTATACATTTGGACGAGAAGATTACTCAGAAATCTATTACCAGCACATCCACGACTGCGCATGTGTTCATGCACTCGCTTGCCCTCAAAAACAGCCTTGGCACTGGTGCAACGCCTCAAAGGCGAGAGATATGTAGCATGACCGAGCTGACCAAGCATCTCCGCATTCAGACTTCCAGGACCCCAGTATTCCTTCGTCTGGTTGTGACTATCTACCATCTGTGTACAACAGGCGCTTAGCAGTTGTTCAGCATTGAATGTACAGCGTGATGTCTCGGCGGTCATGCATCTCAAGTTGGGGCAGGCAACGACCCCAAGACGTTGCCATTGTGCTCACCTATTTCTGGTCTTGTGCAAGCCCGGCATTCGAGCCTGGAGGGTCACAACATACTTCTCGGTGTCGTTGCCTTCTGTCCAAGGATGCGATTCAATCGTAAGATAAGAAATGCTCGATGATAGAGGAGAAGAAACGTAATACTAATATTGTTGATTGGGAGATGATGCCGAAATCTCGGTAATCACCAGAGGCACAGACAATACTCGTGAGCTACTCAAGCTCTATGAAATGAAGTTGTGCAAGTTCAATGACTTGTGTATGATATAGGGTGTTACGGATCGTTTCAACTTCTCCATGTGTAACATAAACGGGTACATCAATGGTTTTTGGCCCTTTAGGAATGGGTTGGGTTTGACACTACTTGGTCAAGTTGACTTCTCTCGGGGTTTTTGGCCTTGCAAAGGATCTTAGGGAAGGAGTGGATTTTCGGGTCAAATTAAGCTGATTGGGAGGAGGTAAAGATCACGTGGACGGTGTGGATTTGATCGCGGAATGGACGGCTAGGATGTTATCCAGGTGTGTAGGGGTTTTTAGGGTTGGCTTCAAACTCTTGCTCTCTGCTTTTTGGATGTTTTCTGCCGTTACTCTCTTTCTCTCCGCCGTTGCCCTCTTTCTCATCGCCGTTTCTTGCTCATCGCTGTCTGTTGCTCACCCCCATCACTTGATGGCTACCCTCATCTCCAAGCCTGTCTTCAGAGCCTTTCGGCGTCTTCTCTCTTGGCTGCGCTTCATAGATGTATCTGGAAGCCTCTTGGACGGTGTATCTTGAAGACTTTTGGCATGCAACTTTCCATTGTTGCATGTTGGTGTTCAAGGCTACAGAAACGCTGTGTCAGTCTTTCATTTTTTGTCTTGCATGTTGCAGATGCAAAAGCAAAAGCGCCTTCGAGAGTGCGTTCATTCTGTTGTTGCGTTTAGTATATAGGGGAGGTGGCAGAGTTTTTTCGAGAACTGTATGTTTGTGTTGTCGATGGAATTATGGGCTGTTCTAGTATATTGTGTCGCATGTTGCATACCCAAGTGAATGGAAAGAGAAAAAGCGGCTTCGAGAGTGAGTACATTGTGTTGCTGCATTTATTATGTAGGGGAGGCAGGAGTTCTTTCGAGAACTGTATGGAGGCAGTCAAGTTGGTTGTGTCGTCCGCGTTGGTCTATAAAAGCAGGTATGCCTAGAGTTGAACCGTATCTACAAGTGTCAACTCGACTGTTGTGAAATTGCAAGTGCGAGCTTCAAGTATTGGGAGCGAGGGAAAACGTTATTTTGCTATGGCTGGCGCTTGCGAGATGGATATGGCGGAAACTGTAGGAGGTGACTTTGCATTTTTTCATGTGTTATTTCATTTTAGAGCTTCAAACTCGAGATGGGTATGCCGTTTATTGGACTTTCTGAACGGGGCTGTTGTTGTTAGGTTATGAGTGTTTACATGTCGTAGTATATAGTCTGTGTGGACAGACGCAGAAGCTGAGCTCCAAAATTGTGTTTTTGGGTAGCAAGGGGGCTGTGAACGGGACTATTGTCCATACTTTTGCAATGTTCACTGGCTCCCGAAATTGCATTTTCTGGTAGCAAATGCATCCACGCATTGTTTCTGTTGCTCAAGTCCCGTCTCTTGGTTTCAAACCTGTGACCTGGTGACTGGTTCTTCTTGTGTAGATTATGTAATCATTATCTGTAGTTCTGATTACTCGTCACTGGTAATTGGTGCATATGGTTTGTGTGGTCGATGCATGTTTGCTTGGAATGTCACAGTCTTGTCTTCCAAAACTGTTGGAAGACACTCTCTGGAAGGCCCAACATTTACATTATCTACCAAGGTGTTTCGGGTTCATGATTATGTGTCACACCATTACTATTGGCAAACCAAGCAGCCTTTATTGGCCGTAGGTGTTGCTTATGCAGAATGCAGTATAAAAAATAGTAATTTGTTAGGGTAGCTGAGAACTAGATTGGACAGCGTAGAGGTGCAATTGAGGAGCTGTACCTTGTTACAGTTGTGAACTACATTAGATAGATTACAAGTGCAATTGAAGACCTCCATCTCATCAGCGTTGTGCATCAGCTAAAAGAGTTGGGATTGTACATTGTGTATTTTCAAATTTTGCCTTGATTAATATATATATTTTAGTGGCTATAACTGTCTTGAGTACCTATGGAGAGAGTTGATGTAGTGTAGCCTTTTGAAATTGTATTTTCTATTTTGATTTCAATCAAGAATCAGAAATCATGTTAAACTGGAATTATGGAAAGACTTGGGAAGAGCTAGGGAGAGTCATGGATGGATATGGGTAGAGAGAGAGAGAGAGAGAGAGAGAGAGAGAGACACACACACACACACACACACAGGGGGGGTGAAAGTGGATGACGAGATAGAGGGGAGTTGAGAAGAAGCGAGAGTACATGTGAGATGAGAGCAAGGTAAATAGACATTGAGAGAGAGAGAGAGAGAGAGAGAGAAGGGGTGTGTGTGAAAGGGGGATGACTGGATAGATGGGAGTAGAGAAGAAGAGAGAGTACATGCGGGGGGGTTGAAAGGGGATGACGAGATAGAGGGGAGTTGAGAAGAAGCGAGAGTACATGTGAGATGAGAGCAAGGTAAATAGACATTCAGAGAGAGAGAGAGAGAGAAGGGGTGTGTGTGAAAGGGGGATGACTGGATAGATGGGAGTAGAGAAGAAGAGAGAGTACATGCATGACTAGATAGAGGGAAACATGCATTCAAAGAGAGAAGAGAGAAGAGAGTATGCTCGCGATTTTTGGGCAAGCTCGCTAAAAGATGCTTACCAAAAAACATCCCCCATCCCTTGAGTGAAGAGAGATGTTTTCTAGAATTGCCTGATATCATCCTTCACGATTCCTTGTTGTGATAAATAATACCACTGACAAACGTATTAAAGTTCCTTTTGGTTCTATTGACTTGATTGTTTGAATATACTACTGGAAGATCAAAACTACCCTGAGATTTGCTGGCAGACCCTTACATTCATTAAAGTTCTGGTATAAACCATCAACTTGAGGAGTATTGCCTCTAGAAATAGTAACATTTGTGGAATCCTTAGCCTTGTGAGCTGCCACTCCACCGAGATGATAAATTTTCCTAGCAGAGGACATGATACCCACTGGATCAACTTCAACTGGATTGTCTCCATTAAGGGTCTGCTACATTCTCTAGGGGTCTCTTTTCCTTGTGGATTTGGCTTCTCCTAGGTTGATCAAACCCACTGTTCATAGCTCTGAGGAGAGACAGTCTCTGGTCCATCCTCTAATTATTCAGCCTAATTTCATTAGTCGTCGCTACTATATGGTAGATGGTGCTCTCCTCGTGCTCGCACAAATGGGAGCATTGGTCTCATGCAGTTCTGAAATATTTGTTATTGTTGACACACTTGGGCTTATCTTGATTATTAGTCTCTGTAGGAGTTGGATCATTGCCTTCAGCCTCTTCCCTAGAAAGTGAAGCCTCGGCATGTTCACCAACTTTGGTCCCCGGTCTCTGAATTGCCATGCCCCTAATCCTTATGGATTCTTCTAGGGTATGGGTCACTTAGTGCCTTCTTTGTGGACTAGTAAGCAGACTTCCATGCTTTGCATTGTAGAAGCAAAGGAATCATTGACTTGAACCAAAGCTCAAAATCCTATCCCATCCAATTACGTATGCAAGACTCGATTGATCATAGGCAGAGAAGAAAATAGCATAACCCCACAATTGCTAGGTCTCATTTGGGATTTAGAGAAAATGGCAATTTGTGAGGGGATTTTCCCTGACATCGTGTCCAACCAACTCCAAATGCAGAGATACGTGGTAGTATATGCTGTTGCAATTCACATTACCCACTCAGAGTAAAATTTGGAGCATCACTCCATTATTAAGTTGAAGCAATTTGAGAATCCTCCCTTGAGTTCCAAGACCACCTAACAAGGCAAACCAGATCCGACTGCCAAAATACTTGTAGTCAAATTGAAATTTGGTGCATTGCTCTAGGAAATTGCAGCAGATCAAGGATTCTCCCTGCATCAACTATCCGCGCTCAAATGTAGATCCAAACCATTACTTTCACAACAATTCCATGGCAAGGCAATTAGACTGATGTGGGGAAAATTCAATTCTGAATTCATTTGGATGAATTTCAGGTCTTAGTAAAGAGTTTTGAGATACGAGCAGGAAAGAAATGACAATTTATTTGAATGAATTTCAAGTCTTAGTAAAGCTCAAGATCTCAAGCGCCTTAACATCCTATTGGTAGTTTGCAGCTTGTAGTGCTTTTAGAGCTTGATCTAGATCAGTGAAATAAAAAAGCTTAGATGTGAGAGGTGCTAACTTTGGACAATGATCGTATGGCTATTTACTTACAATTTTGTTGTAGAGATTCTTTTTCTTGTTCCCGCGTCCTTGAAACTTTTACAGCCTAACTGTATGTCAAAACCTATCCTAACTTCATTTATAAGTTGGGTATAGATTGTAGCTTTTAAAACAACATGAAGGCTGTCTGTTTCAATTAGCTTTTTTTGGCTTTTTTGGTGGTGTTGGCAGTGAGAAGCTGCTGGTGTATTCTTTTTACCTCTTTTTTTACCTGAAGCAGTTGCCTGGCATATCGGAGATAGCAGACGTAATTTACCATCAGGCTTTTTTTGGGCAATCCATTTTCAGCTATAGGGCGTAACTTGATTGTTTTGTATTTTAGATTCATCAATCATTGGTTCCTATGTTGTGAATGCATGCATACCTACTTTCATTCATGCAAATGTTGAATTGATTGCACATAGCTGCTCGGTACTCGTCCTACACGATAAATCATGCTTGGCATTCATGAAATTCATATAATAAATAAATATTCATAGAATGTTGAGGTATGGTGCCATGAGCACATATTAGAGGCTAAGGTATGGTATAGGAATGTATTAAAGTAGCCACCCTAGGATGGATGTGAGGATGTGGATCAAGGATATCCACAAGGAAGAGGATCCCACATGTGTTGACTATTTTAAAGGCTCTCTCTATTTAAGAAGCCTATCATGTATTGTTAAAAGAGAGAAATGCACATACACTCAAGATTATGTTTATGAGTCCAAGCTAATCTATCTTGGAACCTAATTGACTTGAGGTACATGTCATGAACACTCTCTTCATCATGTTTACACATAGGTTCCATCCACCTTAGAGCACTCCATAGATCTTGAGGCACGCATGTTTTCTCATGGTATCAGAGCTTAGGTCTAGTCTCCTAGATCAGTTATAGGCATGCCTTAGGAGCTCATGAGTTCTATGTTAGTTATAGTTTTAGATCGAGAGTGTTGTTCTTGAGTGTTCTCTATGAGAGAAATTTCCGTCCATAGGTTTCCGCTCATTTTAATCTTTCTTGTGAGAAATTTGTGAGAGAGGGAGTCTTCATACTTTGCTTGAGAGACTATCAAGAATCTTCGACTACCTTAGTCTAAAGCACGCAAACAGGACTAAGGCTCACAAGCAAGCCGACAAGTAAGCAACAGCAGAGGCTACCACTTTATAGCCTTCTTACATGCAAGCACGGCTTCCACAGGCTGCACCGACAAAAGCAGCTCTTGCAAGAACCTCCAACACAATCATCACAAGCAATAGTTCCTGGCCCATCTCGTGCTGACAATCAACTCTAGCACTCAATGCCTCACACTAAGGTAGCCGCAAGCTTCAACGCAATCATCAACAGCAAAAACAGTCGCTAGCTCCTATGGTTGATGCTATTGAATCGGCTTCTTAAATTCATGGAGATGCAATAGAGAATCCACCATCCCCGACGATCTGGCCAGGTTAGAAACTATCATCTGCTGGTTAATCTTCTTTACCGCTTGCACCATCGCTGCGCTTTGCCTTTGCTCCGGCATGGCTGCATAATCCCTTCATAAGCGAGGTGAAATCGTGTGAGTCGTGAAGAAATCTCTCCCTTTCGGCATCCGACATCACTGCTTGTGCTGCTAAATGCAATCCATTTCCTGCGTGGTGGAAATCCACAAGCCCATTGCTTTGACATGCGATGGAAATCCACAAGCCCAGACTCATGCTAGGAACGTAGTTTGAGCTGGTGTATGGCAGCAAGTAGCGATGACAACGGTGCACACAGCTTGGTGCCTCAGCTTCATTTGGGTCGCAGTAGTAGGTGAACCAGGGGAATTTCCAGCCGCCATCTATGACGACCACTTGTAGGAAGCAAGGATAGCCTTTCGAATCGCCAAATCTCCACGAGCGACACCATAGCCTCTTCACGGCACCCCAGCAGAGCTAGCAACCAAGGCTTCTACAAGCTCACGAGCTTCTAGCATCTACACAGCCAACAAAGTTGCAGCATGCACTGCACCTCCAGCCGCCCATGACCACCCAAATAACAAAGGCTGGTGAAAGGAGGACGACCAAGAAGAGCATGGTTGCTGAAGAAGAAGAGCATGGTCGCTGCAACTCATCGTGTCGCCATCTGATTTCTGCTTTTCCCAAGGCTCTCAAACCTTAGAAGAAGAATAAGTGACACCAAAAGAGCAACGGATGTTAATAAGAACAGCTTGCAAAACTACTTGCTAATTGCAAGCTAGTGTGATCATCAAGGTACGTGAGAGCGCGCAATGCAAGAGAGTAAGCACCGTAGCTTGCTGCACGCCCAAGAAAACCGTATAGAAAAGGTGGGTACGTAGAGCTAAAAGAGAACAAGTAAAGAGTCACGTGGTCTATCCCTTGAAAACCCATAGAACAATGAGCCATAAAAAGGGACAAGGGGAGAACCATCGCCAAGTTGTCAACCCCTTCCCAACGTTTCAGCAATGCTCAACAATTCCATTAGTAGCGCAGGTGAAAGAGACGAAGGGTTGGTCACGAAGGGATGGTCACAAAGGGGGAGTCAAGTTAGCTCCAGAAGCGAGACTGGGGGAAGTAGTCACCGTAATGCGGGGTGTAGAGGAGTAAAAGAAGGTGGCAATCTATCAAGAAGAGCTTTGAAGTGGTGACCTACCATGTGGAACTTTGAAGTGGTGACCTACCATGTGGAACGGCCAAGACAAACACATGGAAGAGTAGTGTAGAGTAGAGCAGGGAGCAATAAGAGAAGGTCGACAAAACTGAGGCGAGTAGGAGTACAGTCGAGGAAAGCAACACTAAGGCGACCAAGTTGTGAATCTTCAACAAGGGAGAAGAGCATAAATAAAGACAAGGGTCAAGTTGTCAACCCCTTCCCAACGTTTCAGCAATGCTCAACAATTCCATTAGTAGCGCAGGTGAAAGAGACGAAGGGTTGGTCACGAAGGGATGGTCACAAAGGGGGAGTCAAGTCAGCTCTCAACAATATTTGAAGAAAAAGCAAAAGCAATGAAAAAATATACTTAAGATAAGAAGCTTCTTGATATGGTGTCACCCTCTAGTTTGCTGTCCATGTGGCAGCCTCATCCTACTCGAAGGTGGCAATCTATCAAGAAGAGCTTTGAAGTGGTGACCTACCATGTGGAACGGCCAAGACAAACACATGGAAGAGCAGTGTAGAGTAGAGTAGGGAACAATAAGAGAAGGTCGACAAAACTAAGGCGAGTAGGAGTACCGTCGAGGAAAGCAAGACTAAGGCGACCAAGTTGTGAATCTTCAACAAGGGAGAAGAGCATAAATAAAGACAAGGGTCAAGTTGTCAACCCCTTCCCAACGTTTCAGCAATGCTCAACAATTCCATTAGTAGCATGCACATAATAACGCCATGTAGCTAAAGGAAGGGATAAAGGTCGTGGGGTTTAGGTGTGTAAGATAGGTTAGGAGGAGAGCCCAGGTAAGGTTGCACAAGTTAGGGGCAAGAATGGTTAGTAGGGAAAAAGAGAAGCTAGGGGATTGTAAAAGTGGGAAATAGGGATAAGAAGATTTAGCAAAGAAAATGAGGGAAACATAGAGTAGGATGAAATAAAGGGTTAAGGTGAGGGGGATATACAATAGCCAAAATAGAGTAAAGATTAAGTCAAATTAAAAAAGGGGGGTAAATAAACACGGTAAATTAAAAAAGTAAGCCATCACTTACCAAATGGAGAAGACTGTAGAATACAAATAAGGAAGCTAGTCACTATATAATTTTTTTACCAAAACCAAGTACGCAAATCCTAAACAAAATTATGTAATGAAGTGTAAAGTATGATTAAAGTATTTAAGTTTTAAATAAGTACTTAAAGATCTAAAGAGGGGGAAATTAAGGTTCTTAGAAGGAGTATCACAACTTAATTCAATTAAGGATGGAGGTAGAAAAAGAAAGGGAGGGGGTTTATTAAACCACCACCTATCCGCTGCCTCATTAAACATATGGGTGGCCCCGCGGATTTTCTTCATATCATTCCTGATTTCACAAATGGCGAAGGCCTCGTCCCATTTGTGTAACCAGGTCTCAATGATATCGAAACTACGGTCGAACATCCGACCAGAATACTTTTAATAGTATTAAAAGGAATTTTTAGGTGGGGGGTTCATTTTGTGTGATTCATAGGTGAGGAGAGAGGGTAGGGGTATGGGGACCAATGCATGTGTTTGCAAAGTATAGAAAATGTGTGTGTGTGTGTGTGTGTGTGTTTAAAAAATAAAAGCTTTAAACAACACGACACACGAAGCTCAAATAAGGGTGGATAAAACATTGTATTAATATACGGGAGTACATAAAGTAAAAATTGCTACAGAAGTGTTGAATCTCTCAGGTAGTCCAGGCTTCGAGGTCAAGGTCCACTTACCTGCCACCATCCAAGAAAAACTAGGCATTAGAACATCATAGTTTAAATTAGGTAGACATGTAATGCATGTATTCCTTGGCGTGCTATTGCTTTACCTAGGAACAAAGACAACCGTCTAGATTCACAACTATCAGTTTTTTTGCAAATACTATGTTATATGTACAATCAGTGTCACAAATCCATCATTAACCTGCTACCAAAGTGTGTGAGAAGATAAGAGAACTAATATTACCAAATTGAAGGGAACCAAAGGATGGTCCACCTCTTTTTTGAAAAAATAACAGGGAGGTGGTCCACCCCTCTTGGAAAAGCAAAATGTCTCTTTATTTTGAATGAATGATGATGATGGTGGTGGTGGTGGTGGTGGTGGTGGTGGGTAATCCACACCCTTGAATGGCAATTTAAAGGTCAAAACAATTTTGAAAAATTGATGATTTAACCAAAAAATAAATTGCACATAGGAAAAATAACAATGACACCATAAGGGAACAAGCAAAGCACTTAAGTCATGAAATGATTAATTAGACAATGTAATCCACTCAATAATTAAAACATGGGAGTAAGTGCCAATAAGGGAGGTAATCTACTCAATAAATAAAATAAGTTCTCACCATGGGGGGTATTCCACACCTGTAATTAATGGAAAATTGATATAAATGAAGGAATTGTGTGAGTTTTAATTTAAATAAAGAATTTAAATCAAATAAAGAAATTGAGAACAACTACTTTGAGAAAAGTAGGAGTTTTGTGGTTAGTCTATACTTCAAAACTTAGGGGGACTAGGAAGTTTTCAACTAGTTGTGAACATAACCTAAAAAGATATAAACTAGAAGTAAATCAATATACATTCTAATACAACAATTAAACGAGTATTTAAGTTAAAAAAACAAGAAGGTAAAGAATTAGTCAATCAGTAAAGTGTGAGCAAGTATAAAATTCTTCTTGATAATAATAAACACGAAAGGCATAAGCTAAAAAAAGGAAAAGAACTAAATAAAATTAATGAATGAATGACAATGGATAAAGTAAATGAAACACTAAGCAAGTAAAAGGGCCAAGAAGAAAGAAGTGTTAACAATAAAAATACATTAAAAGAGACTGACAAAATAAAAGTTAAAAGAAAAAGCTTGCATAAAACATAAAATATTTTATAAACTAGAACCAACATACATATCTATATGAAAACATTAAAGAAAAAGTTCTTAAAAGAGCACATGCTCTCTGTAAATAAGCAATAAATAAATAAACACACACACACACACACCCACCCACACACATATAAGGGAAAACAAAAGAAATATATGCAAAAAAATCCACAATGAACCCAAAAAAATAGTTTACATTATAAATACATAAGTATGTGTAAGTAAATACGCAAAAATAAAAGAGTGAAAATAAAAAAGTATATAAGACTAAACTTTGGATAAACCAAAGTCAACCAAACGGTCGACTTGGCACACATGCAAGTGACTGCTATGCAGCCAAGGCACCAACACATTGCATAGAATGAAACATACAATCAATAGCAAGAAAAGAAGAGTAGAGGCGCTACAAGCTAAGTCCTAAAAGACAGTTGAAAGAAGAAGCGACAAGCACTAACATGCCAAGAACTAAAGCTGGTGGCCGAAAATCCAAGAACTAAACTGAGGTGCATGGGAAAATGAAAGAAGGGGATAAGACCCAACAAGAAGAGCATATAACGGGGAGAGGTGAAGTGAAACAGTGGAGAAGGATCAGATACATAACGTAAATCTGTGAGGAACCTTATCAAGGAGTAGCGGTTAAAGTGGTTAAAGTCTTTGCTTGTACACGACTGAAGAGAGAGCACTAGAGAAACCTAAAAGAGAAAAGAAAATAAGTGAACTCGGGGGAGAACCATCGCCAAGTTCTCAACCATGTGAGCCAGCCAAGTCATGCAGGGTCAAAGAGCTTAGAGGTAGCAGCACGAGTGGCCAAGTGCTTACGGAAAGAGCAGACTGTGTAAACCACTGAAAGGGGGTCGTGAAAAGAGGTGAATGTAGTGAAGAAAGGCAGGTATGCAGTGAGAAGCCAGAGTTGAGAAAGGTTGTAATCGGATTAAAGCACTTGCACGATGGTCGAGACAAACGTCGAGACTAGGGGAGAGGAGTAGCTAAAGCAAGGGTAAAAGGTCCATAAGGGAACTATGACAACGAAGACTCAAGCTAGAAGGGAGTGCGGGGAGGAGAAGACGAGCAGTGAGAGTGGAGAGGCAAACAAAGAGCATGCGCTCCGTAGTTCTACTAGGCAGACTTAGAGCATCAATCCATAGATAAGACAATTACTGGTTTCTTTCCATCAAATAAGAGAAGGACCTTATAGTGTCATAACTCATGCCGTTGCCAACCTAGTTATCCATGAGTGTCTCCATAAGTATACGTTATCTCTTTGCCCAACCTTCTTATCTATTTGAACCTTAGGAAGTCCTTTAGGCCAAATTTGCACTTTATAACCCATTAGTAGTTTCTTTTTATAACCAAATTATAATCAAATTGTACTAAGGGTACAAAAAATACAAAAGTTAAAAAATAAAACATAACTATATGGTCTAAATTTATTTAAGATGGGGTTTTAGAAGATAATTAAATAGTAGCATAGAAGAAGATGATATTGTTTAAACCCAAGCATTAAGATTACACTTTCTCTAAGGTCTTTCAATCTTCAATACATTATGTTCTAATTAAACAATAGCATAGAAGAAGATGATATTGTCTAAACCCAAGCATTAAGATTACACTTTCTCTGAGGTCTTTCAATCTTCAATACATTGGGTTCATGGTCAACCCCTGAGTTATTACCCTATATTGCAAAGCATTATATTTAGCCATCAAAGTTGCAAGATTACCCCAACCAAATACTTGGTCATCCTAGTCATCTTTTACCATTTTGCCAAGTATCATTAAAGCAGGCACCTAGTATCATTCGTCCATCAAAGTAATAGTACCCTATATCCACCCAAAAAATTGTGAGTTTGTGAGAAAAAGCAAGGGAGAAACTTGCTTAAGCTATGGGTGCATTTCATTTTAAATGTTTGTGGAAGAGAAAGGTATGCAAGAAAAGGTGTGTAAGCGTGTGTGTGTTTTTGTGAATGGAAATAAAGTTTTGAGAGAATTTTGTTTGTGTGTGGAAATAAAATGGAAAAAAGGGGGAGAAACTAAAATTAAACTTCCATTTTTTAATGGGGGGATAATAAATTTAGGGGGTGTTTTGTGTGTGTGTGTGTGTGTGAAGAGATGATCAAGGGAAAAAGTGTGTGTGTGTGGCCCCCACCCCCAACCTAGAGGTAAGACCACATGGTGGGGAGTAAGCCCACCATGTGGAACTTACTCCCCACGTAAAAGTAAATGTCAAAAAAATGGATATAAAGCACCCTGCCATCAGTAGATGTATAATCCTGTTTCTAGAACCAATGTTACTGCACATAAAAGGTAATTATTAGTAGTAATCAGAGGAAAGGGACACAAAATAATTCGACTGACAAACATTTGACAATGTTTAAAAATATCCTATGATTATGTTTAAAATTATCCTATGATTATGAATTAATTGTATGGTACTAGCCCCCGACCAAAGGCTAGTTGGGAGATCAATGTGTGTGTTTAGATTTAATAATCCCAAATCATTTGGATACTTATAAAAAGAATCAAGATGCATATGTAAAAAGGGTAGAAATTCTTTAAGAAAACTAAATTTAAATAACTTTTGACAAAATTGGTACAAAAAACAAGAGGAATGGCAATAGAATTCTTCTTTATATTGAGTTTGCAAACTTAAGCAAATAATCAATATAACAGTGTTGAATTTGTCAGGTAGTCCAGGCTTCGAGGTCAGAGTCTACTTACCTGGCTGCCACCATCTAAGCCAACCACTTGTTAGAACAATGAAGTTGAATTTGGGTAGACAGGTAATGCATGTATCCCCTGGCTTGTTATCACTTTACTAAAGAACTACTTAAAAGATATTTCTAGAGGCTAAAAAGTGAAGGTGACAAAGGGGGTTAGTAATCAAAAACTTATAGCATTAATACAACTAGGTGCCCAACTATTTAAGGTAGGAACCCAAAACAGTAGTTACACAACTAGGTGCTCAACAATTTAAGGGGGCAAACCAAAAAATGCCTAACTTGCTTCGAAAATAGAAATGAATTGTCAAGGAAATAAATGAGGAGCATATAGTTTGACAATCAATTAAATGAGGAAATAGAATTTTTTATTTACAAATTTTGAAAATTAGTGAAAACTATTAATGAAAAATAATGACAGGTATTGGGGGTAGTCCAAGCCCAAATGAAAAAACTTAGATCTCAAAACTAAGGAGGGTATTCCACAACCTTACTTACTTAAATAGAAATTTAGAATAAAATTAAAGCCATAGGGGGTAATCTACACCATGCTATGGACAAGCAAAAGGAAGTAGTACCAAATTAGCTAGAGCACAACAAAAATGAATAGAATCAGGCAATTAATTTAATAATGGCAATTTCCATTAAATGATATAAATAAAGGGCTAGCAATAATGTGGAGAACAATGATTAAATAAATCCTGGAATAAAGCACCTAAATGGGGTAAAAATTAAAGTATTAATAATAGGCTACAAGAAAAAAGAAAAGGAAACAAGAGAAGAGCTAATTAAGAAGAAACAAAAACTAAGAGATAGAAAAGAAAAAAGGAAATTTACAAAAATACAATAATCTAGAAAAATAATACAAACAAAGAAAATTATACATAATTAGTATTTTAATAAAGAGAAGCTGTTTATATAATGGGAAATTACAAAGGGGGGTTTTGTCTCCTAAAATTAATTATAAAGAATAAATGATTAAAGAGAGGGTTAATGTATGTCCCCAAGAGTTAAATTACAAGAATGAAGGGGGGGAAACAATGCATAACATCTTTTATTAAAAGAAGTCGAGATATAAAAGTAGGTAGAGTGAAAAGTAAGAGTACAAAATGAATAAGGAAAAAGCATGGAAAAATACAGACTAAGGAAAAAAGCAAGTTAAAAAAAGGGGTAGGTAAGTCAACCGTAACGTTGACAAGGAAAGAAAGAGGTAATGTTCTAAAAAGACATGTGTAAACAAGCAGGCGAGCCAATTCTTTCGCACAAGTAAAAAATGAAGAGGATCTATCTTGTGCAAAGAGGACCACACATGAAGCCGCTACTGCAAGAACTTTACGAGAACGCTCACGCAATCAATGAGCTGACCAACCAAAAAACACAGTGTAAAGTGGAAGAGGGCGATCAGTGAAGTGAACCAACCAATTAGTGAAGTGAACCAACCGATCAGTGAAGTCGACTTGCATAAACCTAATTAAGCCACAAAAATCTCTCATGACCTACAAGTTTTGTAAATGCTAGGTAGAACACGAAGGTGATGGTGATTAAGCTAACAACAACTAGAGTAGCGAGAACCAAGAGCCATAGTTGCGAGACACACATGTAGAAACTATGTCAGGTAAAAGAGAGAAGGAGTTAAGCTTATGAGTAAGGAAGGAGAGACAGAGCTAAGCAAATGTGATTAGGAGGTGAAGAGGTAGGTTCGTAAGCGCAGAAAGAGGGAGACAGTAGCTGCTTCTGGTACACAAGTAAATCGGCAATCAAGTGTGTGGGAAAGCACGTAAAATGGCAGAGTAACCATGAAGGAAGTCGCAGGCAACAGGCAACTGAGGAGAAAGTCGTGCGTACCATCATGTCTTGCTAACATCGTAACTTCAAGTGTTTTTCTAAAAGCTTGAGCCGCGGCAAGCCAGTAGTAAGAAGACCAGCCAAGTTGACAAGCAAGCAAGACTGCACAATTAGTAATGATCTTCAACAAGGGAGGAGACCAAGCAAGGCAAGGAAGCAGTGCCATCTAGAGTACCTATTAAAAAGCTACTGTGGTGCTGAAAGGAATGGAGGGAGCTAGAAGAAAGAAAGGGACCTTGCAAAAGGAAACAAGAGATATAGTCGAGACAGGCTGATGCAGTTCGAGAGGGCCAGTAAGAAAGCTTGGAGGCCAAGTTGAAAGTGAGGAGGGTGATAAGGCTGGGTAGAGGAGACGGATAGTGAGCGCCGACTATGTTAGATACACCTCTCTCTCTCTCTCTCTCTCTCTCTCTTTGTCTCTCTCTGTCTTTCTCTTTGTCTCTCTCTGCCTCGCTCTATCTCTCTCTCTCTTGCTTGCTCTCTCTCTCTGTCTCTCTCTCCATCCTCTCTCTCTCTCTCTCTCTCTCTCTCTCTCTCTCTCTCTCTATTGAGGAGCACTTCCTATGTAGCTGCCCGGTTTACTATGAGATAGGAGGGCAATATCATTGCCTTTATCAGGAGGGGACCACTACTCTCTCGGTTGATACACTTCCAGGACCAAGTCTGTGTAGGGTTGTACTTGATGGAGATGCGCCGACACCGAAAGGCACTACTGAGACAGACCAGAGCACTATTAGCACCAGACATACTATAGGATACAGAGCCGGACCCAGCTCACAGACAGGTTACAGACTTCTATGCCTTCGAGACGGCTCTTGGACATAGTGGAGTTGAGTATGAGGAGATTGTCGACATGAGAGCAACCTGGATCAGCAGTCGGTCACACCAGACTCTTCGGACTACTAGAGCGTACACCACCAGAGCGCACACCATTGAGGTTCATCCCATCATAGCACTACTTGTACGGGACCTCCAGAGCCAAAGGCGAGGGATCACGATCAACGTAGCTCAACGAGTACTGAGATCAAGGCGGACCGTGGCCACCACCTAGGCGTGAGACAGCCTGACAGTTACAGATACACGACATTTTCATGGCCCAGTGGAGAGACTTGTCTGGACACTCCTAACTCTCGATTCAGATTCAAATTTTGTATCTATTCTATTCTATTTAGACACTAGATTAGTACTTGGTAGGGGCTTTAGCTCACCCCTTGCCCTAGCCCACAGAGGCTTGTATGAGATCTTTTTTGATGTATCACTCTGTCCCATAGACCTGCGAGGTCTTCCAAGGACATTAATATATCTTTCTCTCTCTCTCTCTCTCTCTCTCTCTCTCTCTCTCTCTCTCTCTCTCAGATCTTTCTTGAAATGGCCGGCCCAATTGGTGCAGGGTCTAGCAACCTCTAAGAAGTGTGGATGTATTTGAACTCCCTCTCATCGGAGCCAATGATACGATATGCAAATGGTGGAACTATTGTGCTAAGTGAGGATGACCCCGTCATAGGCAAGGGCATTGAGTGGATTGCAGTTGTTCATGATGAACACGGAGTTGTCGCATGACTATGTGCTGGAGAGAGGAAAGAGTGCACTTGCCTATGCTCCACCCACAATAGATCTCACCCAAAGCCCAGCCAATTTGAGGTAGAGACCATGCAAGTTTGACCCATGAATACGTGCGCGAGGGAAGGCATCCATTGCACTAGCTACACCCATAATAGATCTCACGGGCTAGCCTAGGAAGCCTGAGCTTGAGGCCGAGTTAAGCCATGTTGAACAACCATTAGGAGGCCATGGCACAGTACTGATCGATGATGACAATGATAGTAGGCAAAGTTCATGCCCATCGGATATTGTTCTCATAGTCATGAATGCATTTTTCCTTATTTTTCTCTACTTGTCATACATGAAGGTAAAAAAACATGCATCAAGGTACCTCATTTGAAATACAACACTGTAAATGGGTCTTAACATCATTTAACTTAAGACCTTTGCAAAGTATCATGCCCATCTAATATCATTTGCATGGTCGTGGATGCATTTTTTCCTCGTTCAAGTGTGCGAGTCTCCCATGGATGCAATACTACTGCCATGTCTCTTCATATGGTATCAGAGCCATGTTCCTAGCCCTGCGCTCTCTCTCCCTTTCCCTTCCAAGAGGTTGAGGTGAGGGAGGCCAATGAAGCTACTCTAACTCCTTCTTGGAAGGCTACCCTCTTCTCTCCTTCCTTGAGCTCTCTTCTCCACGCCATGATCTGCCACCTCCCTGGAGCTAGAAATAGAATCATGGCTTTGTGTTTAGCAAAGTTGTAGAGGACCTTGAGTACTACAAATTTCGTTTTTACATCATTGCAATTTGAGTTTTTTGTGAAAAGTTACAACCCTTGCAAGAAGTGACGACATTTGTTTCTACGTATGAATTTTATTCTGGAGCTCAATTATTTGACAACCCAAGCATGATGCAACCAGCTCAACGTGGAGCTATCCATCCTCTTCATCGTTGACCTCTGCTCTAGCTTGCCATTTGCTCCTTCTGCCCGACATTCTATTGGAGCTGCTCTGAGCTTGATGTGCACTCCAAACACTTCTTGACTTCTCTGATTACCACCCGATTATCCTTGGTGCTCGAGCTCCACTTTTGATCGACTCTCTGAGTGCTTGTGACACCTCTAGCCTCTACTTCGATATTCGTGACTCTCCCTTAGCCATTTTGAGAGTCACTACCCCTTGGACTTCACCGATACATCTTTTGGGGTATTTCTGCCTAGCGCCTCTTTGACATCGTCATCGTCTTGCAGGGATGTGCACACGTGTGCAGTGGCTACTTGGAGGACATCTCTTATCATAAGAGATCTATTTTTTTATTACTATAGCTTAATGTATTTTGGGGTCCTCTGCCCTGGGTAGTCCCACTAAAATGATATGTATTGAGTGTTGTTATGGATAAATTTGACCAAAGTAAAAAGGCATAAATATGAGTGTGTGCTTGTATGTGTGGCAATAGTATAATAAAATATGGTGTGCATAGGGCCCAGGGTTGAGGTGGCAAGGCATGACCATGTGCCACCCTTCCACGTAAGAGGACCCATAAGGTGTGATGTACATAATCCATGGTAGTATTATTATAAAATGTAAGGTGGCATGGCTCCTCCATGTGCCACCCCTCCACCTAGGCTGCATTTAGTGAGATATGGCTCAAAGTCCATGGGAGAAGTAATATAAAATAGGTGGAGATGGATATTCTATTGGGTTATTCCCTCCATATAGGATAGGCCCATGTGGGGGAGGTATAGATAGTCTAAGGATGCAAGTTAAATAATGGGGAAAGTAGGATGAGGTGGCAAGATTCCTTGTGCCAACCCTCCACTTGTCCTCCTAGATGTTTGAACGTATTATAAAATTGGGAAGAGACCAAGGGAGTATCATAGACTTGGGATATAGACTTGGGATATGGGAGTTGATATATGTGGAAAAATGTGGCCAAGCGTTATCGCACACAATTGAGAGTGCGTAACCGCCTAGCCCACATGGGAGACTCTTCCACACACCATGCATGTGGGAGGATGCATTTATTGGGAGAGACCCTCTCTCTTGGCTATAAAAGGAGGGGGCTATTCCTTGATGAGACACGCTCATTCTTGTAAAGCCACCTAGCTAGTACTTTGATTTCTCCCTTCCCTTCCTTCAAAATAAAGCATGGTCCTCTTCCCTTGATGTCTCCATCTTTACATTCCTCCTCCCATCATGTACACGCTTCTCTTCCCCCTCTCCCTTTCCCCTTGTGTCATAGTCTCCCTCTTCATTCCCTCCCCTTCTAATTCCTTTTCCCCTCCCATGATAATGTTTCGCCTTCACGTTCTCCTTTCCTCTATGGCCCTCGAGCGTCGCCATGCTTAGCCTCTAGCCTTTGGTCCTGATTTCTTTTTTGGCTAATAGAAATGGTGTGGCTGCTGGGATCAAAATCTCCACGGCTAGTGGTATAAAATCTGTTACTCCTATGACTAGGTGCAGCACTGTGGCCTCTTTTGTGCACAGTTCTCTTCTTTTGCACCTCGAAACTGCATGCCTTCCCTGTCTCTACAGTTGCAAAACTGCCCTACTTTTGCGCTTTCAGTCGGCCTGCTTTCTGCTTGCGGTTCCCACGTGTATTCTGGCTTGCAAATCTTCTGCTGGTACCGATCGCAGCTACAGAACTGCAACATCTGTGCTCCCACGTGCGCATCCACTGTGTACACCCACGTGCATCGCAGACAGATCGCGACACTTTTTTGGGCTCCTGCATCTTCTGGTCATGGACTATTTTTCTGGGTCTTCTGTAACAGATCCCGTGCCCCCCGCTCTCTCCTCTTCTTCTTCTTCTCTTTCTCTTCTCCTTCTCCTCTCCTCTCCTCTCTTAAAGAGTGGGATTTGAACCCAAGACCTCCCCCTTCACAAAAGGGAGACTTACCATTGGGCCAGCAGATAAGAAGTGATGAAAATATAATGATTCTTGCTTATATATTGAAATCTCAGAAACTGTAACTCTATAACCGTAGGGAATTTTCACATGCTATAAAAAGCAAAAGTACTTCACTTCACGTGCTCTACTCATATCTCCTACTAGATCACAGATTCTGAACTTTTTCAAGTTCACTTCACGGATGCACACCACACGAAGAGGGCGGATATCTATGTCACTTCTCGACGAGTTCAAGGATTTGGTGCCTGGTCCTCCGCACCTTACGGCTACCAATGGGTGAGATCTCTTTCTTGATTTTCATGTCAATTTGCAACAATTGATTGTACAGTGCATTGCTCAAGGAGACGATGGGTGGGATGATACACCGTGGATGATTCAAGGTGAAGAACTACTGATACGCTGGGAGAACTTTGATTTCAATTCTACTCATTGTACAGTGATTGAGCTACTTGCTGCTTTGGAGGTAATTAAAAGGGTGTCCTTCTTCGAAGGGTGGGATGCTCCCCAAGCTTGGGGGGAGATTTGGTGCATCTACTTATATTAATTCGTATAGATAAGCTCGTCTTGAATGGTTTATTCTCAATCTCACTACAAAGGTTTCTAGGCCTTGGCTATGGTTGGTAATGTTTCGACCAAGGAATCCATTTGTACCTAATCAACCCTTTGTGCCTCATTTTGAGCTTCAAGTTGTAATTCTTTTTGGTCTAAAGATAAACTATCAACAAAGGATTGCCAGTTTATTTGGTGCTGAACGTTTGGCTCAAGTATTGAATTCTTCCCACCCTCTCCTTCTACCAATCTTGGACTACCAAGAAACTTGGGATGTCCGGATTTTAGTCTTGGTGTGATGACATCTTGGATCCTTCAATTTGATGAAGCTTACAAACCTTCGACCAAGGCTACTGGCATGGGTGTGAAGCTCACTTCACCGGGTGGTGAGGAGTATTGTTATAGTAAGTCTACAACTGCAGGTACATGCAACCAAGCTAAGTACTCGGCACTCATTTTTGGGCTACAAAAGGCACAAGAGCATCATATCAAGCAACTTGAGGTGCAAGGAGATTCTCAACTAGTGTGTGAACAAGTTAGTGGAAGGTGGAAGGTGCGGAGCAAAGGCTTGGTCCCACGACATCAATAAGCATTGGAACTGTGCCAACAATTTGAAGAGGTAAAAATTCAGCATATCCCTCGAGCTCAAAATATAGTTGCTGATTTCTTGGCATGAGAAGCTTGTACTTCAATCACGCATGACACGAGTGGAAGCACCACCCCAACAAAGCTGCAAGCCACGAAGGAGGGTGATCATTTGTAAGGAATGCAAAGGTTGTGGTCATCATGAAACTAAGTGTTGGGCATACTTGATACGAGTTTACCGACTTCGGAAGATCATCAGAAAGGTCCTCAAGGACATTGCTCAAAAGAAGGATGCCAGACTGCACACCTCTTAAAGAAATAGCATGGTGACTACAAGAACTGGAAGAAGCTGAAGGTGATGTGCAAGCTCTCCAACTGTTGACATTTGTCATGGCATTCTTGTTTGCCTTGATGAACAACCTCATGCAGCGCCATGTCTCTAACCCTCGCTTGTGAAGATGCCTGCGATATCATGAGGGTTGGTCCTTTTAAGATTGTCTATGAGCTATTCTATGCTGAAAATTCTTCACGTGTAGTATTTCACAATACACTAGTCACACCCTACCCTGCCTATGTGTGCTTTGTGGATCTATCTTCACCTGATTTTCAGTTCAAGCTACCTCTTTCCATTGTTTGCCCATAGATAAGGCTCGTTTCATCTCTCTCTTTTCCATTTTACAAGCATGGCTGACATTCCCATGTTTTGTGGATGGGTTGAAGAAAATCCAAATGAGTATCTTGTGGCCTTCAAGCGCCGTTGTGTTTCTCTCAACTTTCTTACTGAAGATAGATGGCTATTGATTCTTCCCACATTTCTACAGGGTTTGGCTCAAGTGTGGTATGAGAAGCAGGCCGAAGACGTTCGCCAAAGCTGGCCAAGGTTGACAACAGCGATGATTGAGTATTTCGGCAAAGAAGAGGAGCCGAAGAATGTGTACCTGCAGGTGGCAAACTTGAAGCAGTCAGAAGGTGAGATGGCGTGTCGATATGTGGATCGAGCGGCCGTGCTCCTGGACCGTTTAATTGCCACACAGGAGGACAATGCCAGATTTCGAGCTGGAATGACTCAGCATGTGATGGGCTACCTTGTAGCAGGAGCAAGTGATGAATTCCACCTCAACCTTCAATGGGAAAATCGAGAAACTATGGTGCTAGCAATTGAGATTGCTCAAAAGTTTGATAAAGTTCAGTCTGATCCCGCTTCAAAGAAGATGATTGTCCCTCCGCAACCCCCTCAATTCTTGCAACAACAACCTGGGGGGTCTAACTCAGGGGCATACCCCCACCCCTCATCATGGATGTATCCACCACCTCCACCTCAAATGTATGGTCCTCCCTTAGATGCTTACCCTCAACAAGGTGTATATTCTCACCCTCCACCTCAGATTTCCCGAGCCTCGCCCATGAGCCCCCCTCCTTTCTACTCACTCGGCCCCTTCAGCTAAAGAGGCCCCTCCTGCAAAAGAATTCGGAGTCAATGACCTAGCCAAGGTCCTGAATGATCTTCGGCTTGAGATGGTGGGCATCAAAAATCAAGCCAACCACCCTCCAAGAGACCGAGCTAATGTTGTATGCTACGAGTGCCACCAGAAAGGTCATTATCGCATGGAATGTCCCAATATTCCAACGGTGAATCTTCTATGTGAATCTGGCACTGAGGATTCTGATGTAGAGATCCGTGACCTTGGGAAAAGAAGTCGTACCACCTCGGACCCCTCTCCAAACCATGGACCAGGCCGCCCCAGGAAGAAGGTGTCCTTCTCAGAGCCCTTAGATGCTAAGATGGCAGACCCACCAATAGAGAAGACTAAAAGATCTCGCAGGAGTAAGTGGTCGCCCTCGGATTTTCCCATCGGCTCGAGGCAAGAAGACTATTCGGTCGTTGAGGACCTTGCTCATCGTTCTTTGAGCATCACGCTCCCTCAACTAATAGCATTAAGCCCTAAGGTGAGACGTGAGCTGCAGCAAGGGCTCTCAACAAGGAGGAACAAGAAAAAGGGAAAGGTAAGAGAGGTATCTTCTATCTCTGAAGAAATTGATCTGCACCCACATATAGTCGATGTCATCATAGATAATTGCCGTGTCAAAAATGTGTGTTGATGGGGGAGCTGCATGTAATATCATGGTGCCCCGAATTATGAAGAAATTGAATTTGAAATGTACAAGGCATTCCTCCACTCGAATCAAGGTAGCAGATGGTCGACGACTCGCCACCCTGGAAGTCATTGAGGATTTACCCATCACTGTCAATGGGTTGACCACCATCGTCAATTTCTATGTAGTGGACATTGAAGTTACCCAGCCATACTCGGGAGACCATGGTTGAGAAAGAGTGATGCAGTCAGCTATTGGAATACAAGACACATGTCTTTTGGTGCTTCTAAGGAGAAGATCCCGATGCAACCAGGTGCCACGGAACTAGAAGAAGGAGAGGAGCAAGACAGTAATACTCTCTCATCCTCGGTGTCTGAATCAACGAAAGAATCAGACGGGGGGGAGGAGTTCTCAGAGGAGGAAGTTTACATGATGGGGGTGTCTCCGACCCTGCCACCTACAGAAAAGGTAATAGCTAGTCCTCAACAGCTTGAATCTATGCTTTCCCCAGACCTCACTCCAAGTGAGAAAGGCGAGTTCCTAGAAATGTTCAAAGATTTCCCTGACCTCTTTGCAACTAGCTACCACCACCTTCGCCATGTGACTGCCATAGAGCACAAGATAGAGCTGAAGCCTGATATGCGAAGCCTATGGCTCAGAAGTATCGGAGATTAGGGCCCCTACAGACCGATGCTTTGCGCTCGGAGTTGCAGAAGCTAGGTTTATTGTTCCGGTTCACAATACTCAATGGGTTTCACCAGTGGTAGTCACCCCAAAGAAAAACAAGTGGCGGGTCTGCATCGACTATAAGAAACTCAATGCAGCCACCAAGAGGGACCATCATCCTCTTCCCTTTTAAGACCTCATTCTTGAGAAGGTAAGTGGTCATGAGATGTATACTTTTTGTGATGGTTACTTTGGGTTTTATCAAATCAGAATTGCCGAAGAAGATGTGCCTAAAGCCACATTTGCCACACCCTGGGGGACATTTTCATTCAAAGTAATGCCATTTGGCCTCACCAATGCTTCTGCTACCTTTCAAAGATTTATGCAGATGGTGTTTGCTCCTTATTTGGGGGATTTTTTGGAGGTGTTTTTAGATGATTTTTGTATATTCTCGTCACGTAAGGAGCACGTCATGAAGGTTAGGTTGGCCTTCCAAAGGGTCAATGATGCAAATGGCAGTCTCAACCCGGAGAAATGCACCATTGGAGCCACTCAAGGGAGGTTACTGGGACATATTGTCTCATCCGAGGGTGTCAAGCCTGACCCCGAGAGGGTAGAAGCCATCCTCAAGCTCTCCCCACCAACAACCAAACGTCAGGTACGCTCATATGTCAATCTAGTAGGATACTATCGCCGCTTCATTGATCAATATGCTGCTTTGACATGACCCATGACTATGCTATTAAAAGATGGGGTTGATTTCTCTTGGGATGAGGATTGTGATCATGGGTTTGCACAAAATCAAGAATGCTCTGGCTTCAGAACCCATTCTACGCAATCCAGATTGGTTAAAGACTTTCTATATCAATCCTGGGTTTGGTGAGCACACTCTCGTAGGTATTCTTCTCCAACAAGGGGAGGATCGGTTCATGTATCCCGTTCGATTTGCTTCTCGACAATTGCTCGACACCGAACGATGCTACTCAGAGGCTGACAAGCATGCCTTGTCTTTGGTTTTCTGCATTGAGAAATTTAAGCATTATGTGGTTGGAAAGTCCTTCATTATAATCTCTAGCAATGGTCTTGCAAAGCACGTTCTTCAATCACTAAATCCCATGGCCCGGTTGGCCTAATGGTTGGCAGTTCTACAAGAATATGATTTTTCTTTCAAAATTGTAAAAGGGGGTTGTTCCAACTTGAAGAATGCTTTGATTAATTTAGAGGAGTGCCTCGATGTAACCCTTGTAGCAGCCATAGAAGTGGGGGATCCATGGTATCTACAGGTTTCTGACTACTTTCTCCTTTCCTCCAAAAAGTACTAGCTATGAGAGAAAGAAGATCCGCAGAGATAGTAGGCGCTATACACCCTCTTTGATGGGGTGTTGTACCGTCAAGGCATGGATGGGATACTAAGACGGGCCATTGATGCAGATGAATTACCTAAGGTATTGAAGCATTATCATGATGGGTTTTGTGGAGGCCATTATGCCAGTGACTATACAGCTAAGAAGATTTTACATGCTCGATACTATTGGCCGACCTTGTTCAAGGATGTCACTTTGTATTGCAAAACCTATGAACCATGCCAATTCTTTGGTAGGAAGGATTTGCGTCCTAGGCAACATCACCCAGTGATGTCCATCCATCCGTTTCAGAAGTGGGGAATAGATTTTGTCGGGCCCTTGCCCATGACTGCCCGCAAAAAGAAGTATCTTTTGGTAGCCACTCAGTATATCACTAAGTGGGCTGAAGCTATCGCCCTCCCCGCTGCAAATGGTAAGGTAGTTTCAAATTTCATATTTGAACGTATCTGCACAAGGTTTGGGACACCCATGGAAATAGTCTCCGACCATGGGAGTCCATTCTTAAATGAAGCAGTGGAGTTACTCATGGATCGCATGGGTATTGATCATCGCACTTCTAGCATCTATTATCCAGCATCCATGGGTCAAACGGAGCGGACCAATGGCCTCTTTGTAAAATCATGGGAAAAATGGCCACAGGGAATAGGAGCTAGTGGGATCAGAAGGTTACAGAAGCCATATGGGCTTACAACATCACTCATAAAACATCTACAGGTCACACTCCTTTTGAGTTGGTATATGGTATTGAGGCCGTTTTACCACTAGAGATAGAGATTCTAGCTTTGAGATTGGCACAAGAATAGAGGATGACAAAAGATGAACATGTAGAGGCCCGGTTGGTGCAACTTGAGAAGCTAGATGAAACCTGACGCCTTACCCTACATCAAATAGAGATTCAAAAAATCGACAAAAGGCTTGCTTGGATGCTAATATTCGCAAGGGATGGGAAAGACACTTTGCTGAGGGGGATGTTGTGCTATGCTTTGATAACAGATTGGACCACCAAATGGATAAGAAGTTTCTGCCACTATGGACCGGTCCATACAAAGTCATCAAGGAACGTAGCAATGGGTCTGTACAAGTTCAGGAGCTGCATGAGCCATATGGCAAGAAGGTGATCAACAAGCGTTATCTCAAGCCCTTCTTTGTGCATGATGGACCCAGGCATGGAAATGTTGTGCATTCCCTGCCTGGGGGGGGGAACTGTTATGGATAAATTTGACCAAAGTAAAAAGGCATAAATATGAGTGTGTGCTTGTATGTGTGGCAATAGTATAATAAAATATGGTGTGCATAGGGCCCAGGCTTGAGGTGGCAGGGCATGACCATGTGCCACCCTTCCACGTAAGAGGACCCATAAGGTGTGATGTACATAATCCATGGTAGTAATATTATAAAATATAAGGTGGCATGGCTCCTCCATGTGCCACCCCTCCACCTAGGCTGCATTTAGTGAGATATGGCTCAAAGTCCATGGGAGAAGTAATATAAAATAGGTGGAGATGGATATTATATTGGGTTATTCCCTCCATATAGGATAGGCCCATGTGGGGGAGGTATAGATAGTCCAAGGATGCAAGTTAAATAATGGGGAAAGTAGGATGAGGTGGCAAGATTCCTTGTGCCAACCCTCCACTTGTCCTCCTAGATGTTTGAACGTATTATAAAATTGGGAAGAGACCAAGGGAAGGGAGTATCATAGACTTGGGATATGGGAGTTGATATATGTGGAAAAATGTGGCCAAGTGTTATCGCACACAATTGAGAGTGCGTAACCGCCTAGCCCACATGGGAGACTCTTCCACACAGACCATGCATGTGGGAGGATGCATTTATTGGGAAAGACCCTCTCTCTTGGATATAAAAGGAGGGGGCTATTCTTTGATGAGACACGCTCATTCTTGTAAAGCCACCTAGCTAGTACTTTGATTTCTCCCTTCCCTTCCTTTCAAAATAAAGCATGGCATCGTACAGACATCGTACACACTCTGATGGCCGTATGGACGGGTATGCAGGGGGACTCCCGTGCAGCCTCAGCTAGGAGGGCTTCTTTCTTCAAGGAATGGAAGGATTCTCCTTTCTTCTCTGAATCTACTACAGGGTTGAGATGGCACTTTCAGCCTCAGCCTTGGTTTCTTTCCACCTCACTCTGAGGGGTTTTTTATTATCCTCATGATTTCATGATGTATTCCGCTTTGAGCTTGCTCTCGCAGGTTTTTGTTCTTACTTAATAGAAGTATTTTTCATGGAAAAAAAAAATAAAGCATGGTCCTCTTCCCTTGATGTCTCCATCTTTACATTCCTCCTCCCATCATGTACACGCTTCTCTTCCCCCTCTCCCTTTCCCCTTGTGTCATAGTCTCCCTCTTCATTCCCTCCCCTTCTAATTCCTTTTCCCCTCCCATGATAATGTTTCGCCTTCACGTTCTCCTTTCCTCTATGGCCCTCGAGCGTCGCCATGCTTAGCCTCTAGCCTCTGGTCCTGATTTCTTTTCCGGCTAATAGTGTTTTGAGTTTAAAGGTCCTCTGCCTTGGATAGTCCTCCTAAAACGATGTATTGGTTTTCCTATTTTGGTGTGTGGCTTCCTAACATGCCTTGTTATGAAGCTAAGGGGGGATGTATTATGGGAGCCATATGTATTGGCTTTGATAGGTCTCGTTATCAGGCCCAAGTTCCAGGATGTTGATGTATTCCTAGACCTATGAGCTGGTCATGTAGCCATGCTATAACGTGAGCCTCTGAGCATGTTGAATCTCAAGCCATGAGAGTACTTAGATCAACCTCTAAACACGCTCAGATTTTAGCCTCTGAGTTACATGGGGTGCACAATTTGATGACTGTCATTGTCATGTTCTGTTTTTGGTTCCATTCCAATAGTCTCTCACTTGCCTTCATGATGGGGTGTTGGAATATGAAGCCAAAGTGAGTCTAAAATGGGTGTTCTAGGTGTGTTTTATAGTCGAGTGAGTCCTAGACATGCCACGTGTCATATTGGGAGGTATCCCATATACTGTAGAGTCTAGTGTCACACTATATAGTGTTGTACTTGTCTATTGTCTATTACATCACTCAGTATCAAGCTATCTACATGTGAGTATTTTGGTTATCATTGCCTAGCACTTGTTCTTTCATTTTCTTTCCATTTTGCCTTTCCATTATGCTTTCCATATTTCCATTCCGTTCCTAGTTAGCTTGGCATTCTCCTAACGCCATGTCTCTTCAAGAATTGTACCTTTCTTTCCCGGTGATGTTTGCCCATGATTCATGATTCCAAATTATGAATAAACACATTGATTTTCTGCTATGTACATGACTAAAACCTGGGTTGCAACTCTCTTCTTTTGGTTTTGGTTGCATTTGGAAGTGATACTCAAAGTTTGACTATATGTTGACTGAAACTCAGCCAAACTAAACTTTGATTATCATTATTGAAAAGGCTGAATGTACTTTTATTCTTTGCATTGATGCTTGGGCCATGTCATTAAACTTTGAAGTTAATCTCGAATGAGTTTGACTTGTTGACTTATATTGGGTTGACCAAGTCATCAAGAAAGTAATGCCAAAGCTTTGCTAGTGTTGAAAACGATGATATTATAAAGGAAGTCAAGAGAAGAGAAAAGTTCAAGGTGAGGAGGGTTCCACCTAAGAGATTATGGAGATAAACTGGTTACATGGCTTGATACTTCATTTGCTTATCATTGCAATAAAGATAGCTTCAAAAGGATATGCTTGGAACAAAGGCGTCAACTACAACTATTTTATTGCTTATTTGATTGAGGATACCTTAGTTATGGTTTCAACATCTTTCATGATGCATGAAATGAACTTGTATTTGATTGACTATACTTTTCCATACAATCATGAGCTCCTATGTAGTACAAGAGTAGACACTCCCCTTGTTATACCAATTAGTAAGACCCTCTTTACCATGAGTGCCTTATGTAAGGATACCTATAAAATTGATCAAGAAAGGCATGCATATGTCTAGAAGGCCAACTAACTAGAAGCTACTATTGCTATTCTTTTGGAAGTTTATTTTACAAAGAAAGGAGCAGTGAAGGTCTAGGAACAAAGAAGCTACATCAATGATATGCTTGTGCTCTCAAAAACTATGAAGAAAAGGATGACTTCACCAACATTGAAGAAATACAAAGGTGCTTCAAAGACCTCTATCACAGAGGATTTCATCTAGGGGGGCATTGACCCTACCACCTAGTTTTATGTTGTGTGTTTGAGTCAATAATGGTTCTCTGCCATGGATAGTCCATCCTTAAATGATTGTTAGTCCTTTGTTTGAGGTTTTACCTTGTTGGACCCACGGGTATTTCCATACATGGTCATTGTCCAATCCTCCAGTTGTAAACCAAGAGTCCTAGGAGTGAGTCACAGGTTGGGGCCATGTGTATTGCCACATGATGGTGGGCAAGCCATGGAGCACCCATGTACTACTGCTGAGGGATGAGGTCATTAGTTTGTGGGGGGGAATGAAGGACAAATTGATGTAATGGGGTGTACCTAGGGGTACAAGGGTTGTGTGTTGGTTAGTGTGACCAAGTTTAGTGGTAGAAGGTTCTATTAGGTGTGATTGAGAGATTCATGGGCTAATTGAGAAATCACTGGAGTGATTTGTGGATCTGGAGACGCTCTCCTTTGGGGCACATGCATTGTATCAGTTGACCTTATAAGGAACTCTCCTCTCTTGAATAAACTACTCCATTCTCTCTATTTGCTTCATTCCATTGTCTCCTTGCTATTGTTCCATCAGAAAAGCCTCGACAAAAGGCATGAAGAAGCTCTAATACCATGATATTGGAGAGGAGAAAATTGAATAAGCTCTAAAATTTGAAGAGGGAGAGGAGAATATTGGAGATGAGGAGAGAGGGCATAGCTAGAGAGCACACCACAAATTACTAGCTATACACTCGATTACTTATTATAAATGATTTATATATATAAACACTTTAGGGTTAAGATTAGGATTAAGGTTAGGGTATCCAAACCTTTTTCCATTTTAGCACTCCAATTCTTATCCACATTATAACTTATGATATTCTGATGAATCTTCGCTAATGACTACAACCAACATGATGTAGTTTGTTGCCAACCTATCAATTCCATTCCAAGACCTACACCAGCTCTGTAGGTCATGTATCAGCTCTTTCCTTCTCAATTGGGCCCATGGCTAGGAATCTTTTAGCCATACATCCAACCCAAAAGGTGGACTTTACAACATCTAAGAGAATTGTGGGACAACTAGATTTGGTGGGCTTTTTGGCTTATGTGGCTATCTCAAAAAGACATTTGATTGTTGCCCATGTGGTAGCCTATCTGTTGTCCATATGCCAATATCTCAGAGTCCCCCTACATGTTGGATGTGGCATTATATACATGTAACATCTTCTACTTATCAAGCCTCATTGCTCTCCTCATTTGAGGGCTCAGATATAAATCCATTGACTCTATACTTCTAACATCCCCTCTCAATGACATATCATGGTCTGATACCCACTTTGTTGGAGAATCACTCCATCAACTCTCATGTAGAATATTTCAAGAACAAATAGAGGATGTCTTCCTCATTTAGGCCATAAACCCACACCGTTGGTATCTCTAGGTCATGCTCCACAGTGTACATGAACAATTGGATCTTGTCTAGAATATTGGTATAAGCATTGGTCCATATACTTGTGAGTCTTCAAGATACCTAGGCAACAATAGGTCCATCCAATAATCCCCTTAGAAAATAAGACTATACTAGAACCTGAAAATAACATTTTTCCCTGATCATCTTTTAGTATTATCTACAACCTCGACCCTCAAAACCTATACAATGATAATGTTGTGGATCCTCTACATAGCTTTCCACTAATGGATCCTTCAAAACTCTCAGATTTGTCCTAGCTGTCTCTACATACAAGCTCTTATTGAGCTCCACTCAAGTCAAGAAATCATGAGCCCACAAAAGTAGCCTATAAACCCTCTTGTTCCCTATTTAGCATTTTCCAATGATTCACCTTGGAGAAACCTCCTTGTCACATACATTTTTTTAATATCTCAATCTCTACCAAGAATGAGACCCAATCATATTTTGAAGATGTGCAAATATCTAGCTTTGAATGCCTTTTCTTTGAGCCTTCCCTTGTGTATGTCTAAAAGGCTTTTACCCTCCACTTCAACAAACATTACAATCAAACATGCATTGGAAATCCATAATAATGAATAGACAGGAAACATACCCTATCCCGTTGTCTTTCTTGCCTTTGGAGCAATTCAAGTATCTCATTAAAGTACCTTGTGGAATATGCTCCTTATGAATCTCTAGATATTTTCTAGTTTGTTTCACTGCTCCACTTTTTTTTAGACCCTCATCCACCATAGACTTTTTCTTAGCCTGATCTTAGTAGCAACATGTGTTGTCCATTACCTTCACAAAATGTTCTAGATACTCTAAAACCATTTCTCTATGTTGGACATGCATACAATAATACCTAATTCAATGGCACCAATCTTGGGCTACTGAGTGTAGCACCAAGAACAACCCACCTCTTACCAACTTGGTTGTATCTAACTCAAACTCTTGTATAACTATGTCACGTTAGAAATTCTTTCCTCACTTAGATTGCCTCTCCTTTTCTTGTGTGTATAACAAGGTCACCTTAGAAATGACCTCCTCATGTAGGTTGCCTCTCCTTTTCTTGTGTTTTATTGATTCCCACAAACTTGTTTCATCGAGCAAGGATGACATAGCTTCCACTTCAATATAACCAATTGCTAAAGCCATGTTGGTCCTTCTGATTGACAACTTCTCATTTGTTTCAGGGGAAACCACATAGCTAATGTTGCTCTCTTTGTAGCTACCTCACACAAAGATGAATGAGAACAGAAAATACAATAAAAATTTACTTTTGACATCAACAAAGGCCCTACCCTAAAGTAGACGGTGCTGCTTTACTACTGATTGTAGCTACCACATATGCATTTTGGAAGATATGCATGATTTGGTATTTTGGAAGTTGCATCACACATATTGCAAGATAAAACATACGCTCCTTGATTGTACCAATGCGATTAATTGGATGGAATAAGCAAACCTCCTCAACAACACATGATCGATGGGCTATATCAAGAATAAGAATGGGGGCATGTTAAACTCCTATCGACATAGATATTAAACATACTCTGTATGTAAATTGTTTGATTAGTGAGCCTCAAGTGTTGTTTCTACCATTAGGAATAACTAGGAAGATGCTTACATGGCCAAAATGTCTTAGAAATTAATAAAACTGACCAGTGAAAAAGTGGTATTTGAATGTTGGGGTTAGCCCTCCCTTCAAAAGGTAGAATAAATAAAATTAAGCCAACTTTTGTCATAATTTTGGCCTTTAGTATACTATGAACTTGAGCTTCAAGCTTTCCTCCATCCTTGCATTAAGTTCTTTTTGTTCTCTTACTTCTTATTGTAGTGTGCCATCAAAGGCCTCACTCTTAAGAAAAACCACATGTTACGTGCATTTGGATGGTATTTGGGGTGTCTTGGAGCGGTGGACAAGGACGACTGAGATAATAAGAAAATGTATGTAGTTTCATTGCAGGGAAACAATATGTCCACTTGTACTACAAAATAGAATTTGCATTTGAGACTGCTTCTTTTTAGTATATCCCAAACAACCACCATGCTCGTTTTATTAAATTGTTTTTGTAAATCCCAAACGGTAAAACCCATGCTTGTTTTTAGTATATCCCAACAACCACCATGCTGGTTTCCCATAACGAATCCACACATCCTACAAATCCATTCACCTTGTAATAATAGAAGCAAACCACCATGCAAGTGGCTGTTAATATCCTAGTGCAGACTAACCACCGCGCTGGCGATAACTTATCTTGCACTACTATCGTGCCATCCCTACACTACTACAGTGATATCCTAAAATTTATTGCACAGTGCTATACTAAAACATTGCCCTTGTTATATCCCATGCTTGCTGTGGTGTGGTCTCAGTGTTGACTCACGTGTCATGGGGTAGTTAAAGATATGCCGACAGAGCTTCCTCCCGACTACTCCTTGTGGGAGCAATGCATAGCATGAGCCATCTGCAATGTCACTCAAGCGGCCTACGGATTGTTGCAATGTGGTTTCACATGAGGAAGAGGGAAGGGGAAGAAGGGAGGGGAGAGGAAGAGGAGGGAGAAGGGAGGAGGAGGAAGGGGAGAAGGAGAAGGGGGGATAGAGTGACAACCACAAAGGCACTACAATGGAAACAAGAGAACACTCTCGCACTTTATGTATTGCACTTCTTTAGGTTTTTTTTCTGAATATTAATTTATTACAGTTTATTTATGTTAATATTTAGATCTATTTTAGTTTCTTAATATTTAGGTTATTTTAGTTTATTTATGTTGTTTTTTCTTAATATTCAGGCTATTTTAGTTTATTAAGCTTAGTGGCATGTATTGCACTTCGCTTAACGTGAACTAATTGGGAATCAAATCACTTTTTAACATTCTTTTCTATTTGGTTTTGTGGGATGGCATTTTTATGAGAGGAAATAAAAAAACGTTGGATTTGGTATCATGTTGATCGGAGTTGTAGATTTTAGAAGAAAGTGTAGCCATAATGTAGCCATTGTGCTTCTATTTAAGAGAACCTCTATGGACATACATACTACTCTATGTGTATCCATACTGTTCCATGCATGTGGAGTCCATGTGTATATGTGTGCTCGCACGCATGAGCAATTGTGTGTGCACGTGCTTACGTATGCATGTTCATGGTGGGTATGCATGTTTCTGTTTGAGAATTGGGATGCGGATTGGGAAATGGTAAAGATAGACCCAAGGCTTGAATTTCACGAGAGAGATTAGAGCTTGGGAATCATTTTGTTCAAGATCCTAGCTTGTCACAGTAGTAGAGCTAGATGTCTAGAAGGAGCTTGACATAGACACATGATTGGATTCATTATCCAGCACCCCTCGCTTAGGGGAGGGACATCACATCCACATCACTATGTTGGAAGTATAGGGTCCTATAGGATGTTGGGTGTAGACTATGCAACATGTGCACAGGTTTGAGGAGTGAGGGAGATTGTGACATCGACAATGAACAAGCTACCACATGGGTAGCAATCAAACATCTTCCAAGGGTAGCCACATGGCAGCCAAACCCACCAAAGTTGGTTGTCTCATAGTCTAAGAGGACTATGAATATGTCCACCTTTTGGGCTAGATATGGGGCCAAAATATGCCCACTAGCCATGGTTAGATAGTTGAAGGCAAAAGGTTTAGTATAGGACCAACGGAAGGATGCTACATGTGTAGAGTCCATATAGGTCCTAGAATGGACTTGGTGGATTGATTAATAGACTAGATCATGCTGGGTGTAGGTTAGTAGATGGGCTACCTACTATGATAGTAAGAAAAGAGAAAATGCTATTATTGTGATAACCTTGGACATCTTATGCGAGAGTGTAGAAAGAAGAAGGCAAATCAGTAGAAAATATCCATGGAGGGAGAGAGGCGACAAGGGAGGCAACAAGGGAGAGGCTATGAGAGTGTGTGAGAGGGAGAGGCAACGGGTTGAGGTTGTGCCTTGAGGGGGTTACTCATAAATATGTAAGCGTAGCACGTGGGTTCAACAGAAGGTATTTTTTAAATCCCCTTTTTACACATTTTTTTATAGACAGAAGGGTATCATATAAAGGGGGTGTTCACAAATTGAATACAAAAAGGGTGTGTTTTATTCATGGTAAATTTACAGATAAGGGGTTTTATAAACAGACCTTGAACACACATAATATATAGGGTTTATACATAGTGACCCCTCTGAGGGTTGTGCGAGAGGGAAGGAAGAGGGCTTTGCAAGGGGCATACTTTTTGGAGATGCACTTTTTTTCGATTCGGGGAGGGGGGGGACATCTAACTTTTAGCCGATCAAATTTGAGGGGAAGGGGAGAAGGAGACTAATTAATAACTTGATTTTACACCAAAATTTTTGTAGGGGTACATATTAGGAGCATAAAGAATATTGGAAGCAAAGAGGACTACCTTGATAAATAAAGATCTTAATCACCTCTTCACTTTCCTATTGTAATAAGCTTTTTTAAAGTCAAAATATTCACTCCAACTATTGTGCAGCATGAGTAAAAGATATCTCATATTTGTAGCTCCTTGAAATTGAATTTGGATTTTTTGCAAAGATATCTCATATTTGTAGCTCCTTGAAATTGAATTTGGATTTTTTGCTTGTCAGACGTAAGGACCAATTAAATATCTTAATGTTTGGTGAAAATGTGGATTCTATCTCATTGAGCTTCACAAAGTCTGTTTTCCTACAAAACCCTTGACCTCAAGAGCTCACTCGTTTTGTGGGACAAAAAGGCAGGGGACACATGCGACCTTGGCATGAAAATTCCCATTTGTTCATAATGTCATCATGCCTTTTTTTAACAAAATTTACCATTATTCTATCTAGGGGCAAAACCGCCCTACGAGTTACACACCCGAACGCCCACTAAGCTCACCTTCTAAGATTTGAAAGTGACTTGAGGAAAAGCCTTCGTACCTTTTAAATCGTGGAACCCGTCTGCTCAAACGGGTGCGATCATCCCTTTTGATGAATGGCCTTGTGATGGAAAGTCAATAGTATGGTTGACGAAGACGTTTCTGAGCAGCGCCACCTTGAGCGCAATCTTGGCGTTGGCTACGTGTGTGTGCATGCAGCTGCAGCACAGCAGCAGCTATGGCGATGGCGATAAAGCGCAGCAACACTATGGGTCGAAGGAGGAAGACGCAATCTGCAGGCCTCGCTCGCCTCCGTGCAGAGTCTCGCAGATTTCGTAACGAGATTAGCTTCATCCACTCATCCCTTCCCTTCCCTCCTCCTCGTCATGATTCTTCCCAGGAAAGTTCAGAAAGCTCGGTTTGGGACTCTCCTGACCCTCCCCACCTTCTCCACGAGAGCCGCAAATTCATCTCCGATTGCCAACCCCCTTCCACCTCATCTCAGCATCTTCCTGCACAAGATTTTGTCCGGACCTCAGACTGTCGAAGAGTTTCTCGTCATCACAGCTGCAGCCCATCCATCCAGGGGTCGCCCATGCACATCAACTTGGCCCCGGATGGACTTTGTAGAAGTACATTCTTCCGCAGCACTGACCGCTCGGAGCATCCCGAATCTGATGGACGAGGAGCTATTCGCATAACGGCAACTACATTTTTTACTGCAAACGGGGGCCGCAACCTGGTGCTCGCGTCTCCTGCATGCTTCCAGGTTGAGGCCGTCACTCCCGACTGCCGCCTCTGTATTAAAAAAGAAGAATCGACAAATGGCGCCGATACTTCAAATGCCGGAAAGGAAGCAAGCACATTGCCTCACGTGACTCAAGCTGGAGAGCTGCGTTATCGACTTCAAGACCGGGACTCATGTACAAACAGAACTCCGGCATTGACCACAATAAGCATGGCTTCCGATGCAGTTAAAAGCATGCCCCCAAATTATGAAGAGTGTGGAACTAGATGGCGAAGTACAACCACTGTCTTATTTGAAAATGATCGGAGTTGCGTTTATACAAACGCTCTCATGACGGAGCAAAAACTGGATCCGGAATATGCTGGAGGGCCCTCCGAGTCGGTAAACGGCCATGACCTCTCTGCGCGCGCAGCACCAGTCATGGATAATAAGGGAGATATATCGAAAGAGCAACAGATCAAAGACAGTGGTTCACAGAGCAGCACTGCAGAGCGTAGCCATACCCAAGTGGCTGATGAAGCAGTGGAGATGGATGAAACTCTTACAAATAAGAATCTTCAATCCTCTGTTCGCATTTCTGATCCACAACTTGCTGCTCGATTTACAAAATTGAAGGATAGCATGGGCGTCGGCAAGGACGGCGTCCTGGCCAGAAGGATGGCTTCAAGAATCAAATTCATCCTACAGGTAAATGACAAAAGGGTAGCCTTATAAAGCGCAACTTTCTATTGTAGGTTTCTTTCTGTTCAATTAGATATGTTCAAGCTCCTGTTTGGTGGGTCCAGATCAGGTCCAGATCAATCTCACGTTTGGTGGGTCCAGCATGGTCTTCGGGTGCTCTCTGGGCTTTTATTGCCTTTTTAAGTTCTGGATGCGTGTGCGTGGGCTGCAGCGCTTGATGCATAAACCGCAGTTTGGATGAATAGAACTTGCATTGTGCTGACTTCTCTCTTGGCAGAGTTTGCATCCGAGCAGTCAGACTCTTCCCCATCAGAAATCTAGAATCTTGAGCTGTGGGATCGCATCAAGGCAACATCGAGAGGCTTTTGTAATGCCGATGGAGACTTCTATGCAGAAAGAGAAGGGTCCTCCCATTGGCCAGGTAATTCCAGACCCACCTTCAGAAATTCCTAGAAATGAAGTGGAACATATAGCGGTTCCTGATGCAGAGTCTTATCTCAAAGAAGTGGTTGCCACATTAGCTTTTCAGAAGCCTGTAACTTTTGAAGCCAATGGAGAAGATTGCATAGCTTTGTTAAGCAGTGAGAATGGATTGATTTATGGAGAACAGGAATGCAGACTTCCTAGCAAGTCTGAAGAAAATACACCCACTCATCCTACAACTGTTGAAGCAGATCACAATGCTGTGGTAAATAGATTGACTTCTGGAGAACGGGAACGCAGACTTCTTAATAACTCTGAAGTCATTGTTTCCACTCAACCTAAAACTTCTGTTCAAGATCAAAATGCTGTGGTAAACTGTGGATTTAGAGTGATTTCTGAAGAACAGGAATGTAGACTTCCAAGTGAGTCTGAAGAGACCATACCTATTCAACCTGCGATAGTGAGCAAGAATACTTCAAAGCATGGGACCATTGGTAATGAGCCTGGTGATGTGCCATGTACAATAGCAAAGAAAAGTGATCTAAGAGAAAGTCTTGATGATCCATTCTTGAAAAGTTGCCGACAAAAAGTTTCTAACCTTCTTGAGGGAAATCTTCTGCTAGACAAGAAGCTGAGCTTGGATGCTAGTGAGAGAATCCTTGAGACGTCAACTGTCATTGAGCACCATTGCCAGGTATAGGAGGTATTTTTCCCGTTGGCTCTATAGCAAGTTCATTCATGTTTTTCTACAAATGTTACAATATTATGCTACTTGCATATCCAGATTTTAGTTCTTGTTCAAATGATACTGTATTTCATACAAAAATATTGGCTTTGCATTCTTGCTCTCGTTATGGTTCTTGACAAGCAAAATATTGGGATTATAAGTGCAAAAGAAAGTAATTTGGGAACCTTTCTCGTTTTGCTGCTCCTTTTCTTTTTTTGCTGTGCATCTCCTTTGTCTTAGGCCTGGCTACTCTCAATGGTGCTCACTTTCCTTGCTTTCTCTTCTGTCGTGCCCTGCCCTCCAGTCCTCCTCTTTCCTCTTTTGGTTTTTGCTTTTGTTTTCCCTTCCCTTTCCTAGGTAACGCTCCCCTCTGGTTCTCATTTTTCGTTCTGCCTGCCTTAACCCCCCGGCCTTCGTCCCCTCTGTGGTTTGTGACAGGCAATGAAGCTCCCTCAAATACCTCCTTCCACTAGCCAAAGATGAAGAGACTGGGTGGGAGATAGTATATCACCATAATGAAGGTCCTGGAATATGTGCACTGTATGATAAATTTGGAGCCGTTTGGTCAAACTTACCAACCACTGTTTTCACTTCGAGGGATCAGCCCTAGAAGCAACTTTTTGGCATTAAAGGAGCTCCTGCCTTCCTACTCCTTGCGGCTTGCCTCTAAGTCATCACTCATCCTTACTCTCTGCTTGCCATCACTCGGCCTCTCTCCCTTCCCCTCCTCCTCATAACCATCACCCAGCCCATGCTGTGCCTCATCAGCCTTATCCTCTGCTCAGCTCGCTTGTATACTGCAGCTGAAGCAGCTCACCCTTCCTCCTTAGCCCTTCACTCCACTCCTCATGGTTGCCTCGTCTCTCTTGCTGCCTTCCTCCTCTTGCACCCTCCTGCCATCCTTTAGGCAGCTACCTTTAGGCAGCTACTATAGTAGCCTGCCCCTCCCCTCGACCTCCCCTTCTTTCCCAATCATATTCCCTGGCTGCCTGGCTCCACCTTATCTCATGCCACCAGTCAGCTTTCTCCCTCCCTTGTGCCCCCTCCTCCCCCTTCCCCGTCCCAACCTTCTTCTGTGCACTCCCTTTCTCTTCTGTGGAGTATCTCCACTCAACCCTCCTCCCCCACTCAGCCCTCATTCTTTCATTCGCAACGAGCGCCACCCCTCCCCTGCACCCCCTTCCCACCTTTCTGTTGTTTCCAGCTCTCTGTTATGTCTCTTCTTTATCTCTTTGGAGTATTTGGTTGAGAGACCATAGATTGAGTGTGATGACCAAAAGGTTTGGCCAAAGGGGCTCAAATTGCAACACGCCTTGAATTTCATAGCCATCAAAGTTCATTTGACCCCACTCAACAAACAGTAGGCTGAATGTGCAGCTCAATAAGCTCTTGGAGCAACTAGGCAGTGCACCGCATCACGGACTTGTCACTTGCATGCCATCAAATCTTGGATTGGCTCGGTGACTCATGTCAACGAGCAGGCCCCAAGCCTACAAGGCGCGAGTACCTTCCTCTTAAGCCATTCACTCCAGTGCCCCCCTTCTATCGATGGGGATTGGATTTCATAGGGCCCATCTCTCCTGCCACACGCCGAGGGAACAAGTATGCTCTGCTCACCACCTGATTATGGAACCAAATGGGTTGAAGCCAAGGAAGTAAAAAAATGTACAGCTCATGTTGTAGCCACATTTCTATATGACCAGATCATCTCTCGGTTTGGCTATCTTGTCGAGTTGATGAGTGATCGAGGATCTCACTTCCTAAATGTCACCATTGCTGCTCTGGTTAACATGTTCCAAATAGCTCATAAATTTTTATCTCCCTATTACCCACATGCCAAGGGTATAGCTGAGAGATCAAATCGAACAATGTGCAGGATCATGCATCATTTTTGCCTCAGTTGTTTAGCAGATTGGGATGACATACTTTCAACTGCTTTATTCGCCTACCGAACGGCTTACAAGGTGAATACTGGGTATTCACCCTTCGAGCTAGTCACCTGGAGGCCATCATGCCTTATGAATTTCATCTTGACACCCACGGGTTGCTTCCAGACAAAAGTTTGTAAGTGGTTGGACAGGCCCATTTTTCATTGCCAAGCTTATCCCAAGTGGAGGCGTCTACTTGGCCACTTTGGAAGGCAGACTCCTACCTGCACCAATGAATGGGTCACGAGTCAAGAGGTACCGTGTTCAATGAGGAAACACCCTCCTCGGGCTTGTATATACATTCTTGCCTTCTCCTTCCACCCCGTGTCACCTTCTCTCTCTAAATGGGTCTCCTCTTTTCACCCAAGTGTCACTTTCTCTCTCTAATTGAGGACCCCCCTTTCCACTCGGGTGTCACTTTCTCTCTCTACGTGAGGACTCCCCTCTTCACCCTAGTGTCACTTTCTCTCTCTAGGTGAGGACTCCCCTTTTCACCCCGAGTCGCCTTGTCTCTCTAACAGAGGACTCCCCTTTCCATATAGGTGTCACCTTCTCTCTCTAGAGGGGATTTCCCTTTTTCCGTGTCACGTTTTCTCTCTTAATGGGAGCTTCTCTTTCCACCCTATGTTACTCCCCACCTCTCTCTTACAAACACCTTATCTTTTCCACCCTCTGTCTCATCCCCACCTCTCTCTTACAAACACCCTCTCTTTCCACCCTCTGTCTCATCCCCACCTCTCTCTTACAAACACCGTCTCTTTTCACCCTTTGTCTCATCCCCACCTCTCTTACAAACACCTTCTGTTTCCACCCTCTGTCTCATCCCCACCTCTCTCTTACAACCACCTTCTCTCTCCACCCTCTGTCACTCCCTCACCTCTCTCTTACAATCACCTTCTCTCTCCACCTTGTCACTACCCCGCCTCTCCCTTACAAAAACCGTCTCTTTCCACCCTATGTCCTCCCCACCTCTCTTACAAACACCTTCTCTTTCATGTCCTCCCCACCTCTCTCTTACAAACACCTTCTCTTTCCACCCTATGTTCTACCTTCACCTCTCTCTTACAAACACCTTCTCTTTCCACCTTATGTCACTCCCCCGCCTCTCTCTTACAAACACCTTCTCTTTCCACCCTATGTCACTGTCCCACCTCTCTTATAAATACCTTCTCTTTCCACCCTCTGTCCAATCCCTACCTCTCTCTTACAAACACCTTCTCTTTCCACCCTTTTGTCTCATCCCCACCTCTCTCTTACAAACACCTTCTCTTTCCACCCTCTGTCACTCCTCCACCTCTCTCTTACAACCACCTTCTCTCTCCACCATGTCACTCCCCCACCTCTCTCTTACAAACACCTTCTCTTTTCACCGTATGTCCTCCCCACCTCTCTCTTACAAACACCTTCTCTTTCCACCGTGTGTCCTACCTTCCCCTCTCTCTTTCAACACCTTCTCTCTCCACCCTTTGTCACACTCCATATCTCTCTTACCAAAACCTTCTCTTTCCACCTTCCATCACCATTGACTAGCCCCTTCCCTCTTCACTCAATGATGGTGCTTCTAACCTATTTTTAGCACCTTCACTAATTTTGGCGGATTTGCGAATTTGGCGGATTTGCTTTTTGTCTCTCTCTCACCTCCATCAGTTCTCTCCATGCCCCTTACACATCACACTCAAATGGGATATTTTTAGTACCCTGCTAATTTTAGCTTTCTTGCTTTTTGTCCACTTCCCTCCCTATTCATCTCCCCTTTCCTCCATCAATTTAATCGCTCACATCCCTACACACCTTCTTCTGTTTGCAACCAACTTCGTCCACGACTTCTCCTCTCCAAGTGGTTTTCTTGGCACCCACCTTTAGCCTCTCCCTCGCCAACCTTGGCAGCCAACTCTCCCCTTCCCCTCACCAACTCCCCTCCCTCCCTCATTAGCCCCCCTCCTTGGCGGCCAGCTCTCCCCCTCCCCTCGCCAGCTCCCCCCTCCCCTCAACAGCTCCTCTCCCTCCCTCGTCAACCCCCCGGCCAGCTCTCCCCCTCCCCTCGCGAGCTGCCCCCTCCCCTCAACAGCTCCTCTCCCTCCCTCGTCAGCCCCCCGGCCAACTCTCCCCCTCCCCTCACCAGCTCCTCTCCCTACCTCGTCATCCCCCCTCCTTGGCGGTCAGCTCTCCCTCTCCCTTCGCCAGCTCCTCTCCCTCCCTCACCATTCCCCCCTCTTGTGGCCACCCTCCTCCCTACTCCTCTACGCACCCCCCTATGCCCCTCTAGCCTCTACGCTACCCCCCTCCCGCTCCCTCTATCCAACCCCCAGCTACCATCTATGCTACCCCCCTCCCGCTCCCTCTATCCAACCCCCCGGCTACCATCCATGCTACCCCCTGGCTACCATCTACGCGACCCCCCTCCCGCTCCCTCCATCCAACCCCCCTGCTACCATCCATGCTACCCCCCGGCTACCATCTATGCTACCCCCCTCTCGCTCCCTCTATCCAACCCCCCGCTCCCATCTACGCTACCCCCCTCCCGCTCCCTCTATCCACCCCCCCCCCCGGCTATCATCTACGCTATCCCCCCTGGGTACCATCTACGCTACCCCCCTCCTGCTCCCTCTATTCACCCCCCCCGGCTACAATCTACACTACCCCCTCCTGCTCCCTCTACCCACATCCCCTTGCGCACCCCCCCTCCTCCTAACTGCCCCGCGCTTCCCTCTACCTCCTCTCCGTCTTCTACGTGCACACCCCCCCTCCCACTACTCGCCACCCCCTACCCTCTGGGCACCCCGGCTCACTCCCTCTCTTAGCCCAACAATATCAGCTTGATATCTGATGTAGATACTCATAGCTTCAGCCACAAACAAAAAAAGAAAGGGGGCTAAAGGGCATCCCTGATGGATTGATCTAGAGCTCCGGAACCTGTCTCCCCTAACTCTTTCAATAAGTACCTGGCTGTGGGCTGATCTATAGAGAGTAGATACCCCTCTAATCCAAGCATCTATGAATCTGAAATGAAGAGTTCCCTCCAAAAAGAAGAGTTCCCTCTATAGGGCTGTTCTAAAAGCTATAGGCTATCAAATATGCATGTATCTTGGCATACCATGCTAGGGGTGCCTGCTTCAACCATAAAGGGATTTTTCAGCGGCAAATCTGATTTTCAAAACCTTTTTGCTCAAAGCCAGGTGGCTGAGTGACATAGACCTCTTCCTATAAATCAGCATGAAGATAGGTGGTCTTAATGTCCAACTAATGAACCTCCCAATGTCTATGGGATGCAAGAGCAATGATGCACCGTATTGTCGTGATGCGTGATGTGGGAGCAAAGGTCTCCTCAAAGTCAATGCCATGTTGTTGTGGATATTCCTTTGCAATTAGATGGGTTTTGAAGTGGTCAACATTGCCACCATCAGCTTTCATTTGACCTTATAAACCCATTTTGTGCCTATAGCACATTTGCCTACAGGCAAGTCACACAACTCCCAAGTGCCATTTGTATGAATGGACTCAAGTTCAGCTCTCATGGCATCTTGCTATCAAAAGATATTAAAAGCAAAGGATGGATGGCAAGTTTGCATAATATCCCTTGCTTTCTGAGCTGTAGCCAATAAATATGCATTTGAGGCCTTGTCCTCAAGCTTATGACTCAGCTGAGATGGAACATGCGCATATGCCAATGACCCAAACACATGCATATTTGAATAACAGGCTTCCGGCTGGTCCATGCCTCATAGGGTGTGTGAGTATTCAATGCCTAAGTGGGTAACCTATTGAGTATATAGTTGGAACACATGAAGGAATCCAACCAAAATTCGTTCGGCAAAGACTTGCCCTTCAACATCCATCTTCCCATCTCCATCTTTATACGATTTTTCCAGCCCATTCTACTATGGAGTATATGGCACTATGCATTGATGAATGACACCCCGTGCTTCTAAAAATTCAAAAAACTCATGGAACATGTACTCACTCCACCTGCCAGTGTGAAGAGTCAAGAGTTGATTCTTGCTTTCATTTTCAGCCGTGGCAAGAAAATTTCTAAAACATGAGAGGACATCTAACTTGGCTTTCATGCCATAAATCCACGTGACTTGAGATGTCATCCACGAATGTGGAAAAGTATAAGTAGCCTCCAAGTGATGCTGTCTGCATCGGCTTGCATACATCACTATGTACGAGATGCAACTTTCTGGATGCACCCATAGACCCATCCTTTGGAAATGAGAACCTGTGCATTTTCCCCAATAAGCAGCCCTCACAAACATGTTTAGCAGCTGCATGCATGGGTGGGAGTGCAACCACCATATCCTTTTTTCACTAGACTATTGTATTTGAGATGCCCCAATTTCTCATGCCACAAGTGATAATCTGAAATTATAGATTCAGACACCAAGTTTGCCTGAATAGCTGGCTGTTTTTCATAAACATTAAGGTGGTACAGCCCACTTGAAAGTGACCCAGTAAGTACAATACAATCATCATACCGGTTGTCACACACATCATAACGATAACTAGCAAAAAGAACTCGAAATCCATTTAAGGAGATGGTTGAGATGGAAACGAGGTTCTTTTTTATACTTGGCACATATAATACCTCCAGAAGTGTAATTGCATCCCCTAATACTAAGGTGACCTGAACCTAACTAATCCCTTTCACGGGATAAGATGCATTATTGGCACATGTCACTGTGCTACCATGGGGCCAGCCCCCAAAGACTGAAAGAGATCTGCAAGAAGTAATGTGCTTAGAAGCACCACTGTCAAAGTACCAAGCTGACTCAGAATTTGAGACAGACAAGGCTATAGCATGCTTCTCTGGATGGTAATGGCACGCCACAACAAATGCTTACTAGTCATGAGCAATTTTTGCTACCTCATGAGCATGTTCAGGGGCAGCAGAGGCGTTTGTGACAGCAAGACCTGTTTCTTCTCTAAAGCTATGTGCTTGCGACATTCATGACCTGGCTTCCTGCAATAATTACATCGTTTGCTGTTTTTTCTCTTCCCATCTGATGGAGCAGAAGTTGATGAAGGTCCAGAACTTTTGGGCTTGCTGAAATTCCTACCCCCTTTTCCCTTGCCTCTATGATCTGTAGCAAAGGCCTGATTTGCATGAATGGAGGCAACATGGTTGGTGCCGCTCTGCTCCTCTTGTAGGAGAAGAGAAACAAGCTGATTGAAGCTATAGTGGTTGGTATTACCCATGGCCACCACTGGCCTTAGTGTCAAAAGGAGAAGGGTCACGAGTGATCGTCACATTCAACGGAAAAAACTTTCCATCTTGGCAGTTGGCAACTCAATTTGCAAAAAGGTTTATGGGGACTGGCTGCTGGATCAAAGAAGAGACCAAAGAGAGGTCACACGATGCAGACAAAATCCCTGCATGGGAAGCAAAGAACGAGAAAGCAGTTGGATACAAGAGAAGAGCCTTGGGCTGGAATACTTCCACCATCTTGACATGAAGCAGACAGCTACCGAGAATTGGCAAATGCTAGAGTCCCTATTCGGAGTCCGAATGAAACATTCGAAGGCCAATCTCAAACAAGATCGGTTTGCTTTGTAGATGGGCCAGTCAAAGTCTCTTGGAGTATTTCTCAACCGCATGCAAGCAATACTACAACAACTAAACGAGCTGGGAGCCAAGGTCGAAGATGAGGATAAGAAAGCAATCTTAATTCTTTGAAAAAAAAAAACAAACCAATCTTACTGAAGAGTCTGCCAGTTGAGCAATTTGGTGACACGGTGAAAATACTACATTTGGATGATAGTAAGGACTTTCTAGACTATGTGGGATTATTACTTAGTGAAATGAAACGTACTTGTGCATCCATCTATGATTCAAGAGCTTATTCGGCTACTGACAAGAAGAAGAGAACTGCTCGTGACACTCACAAATGCTCTTACTGTGGTAAAGATGGACATATTGAAAAGTTCTGCTATACAAAGCAACGTGGCGAAGTGCTCAAGCCAATCAAGTATAAAGCAATGGCGATAGAAGATCAAGGAATAAGCAATGCTACTATGCTGGTCGAAGCTGATCACTTCAGTGATCAGGATTATGCCTTTTAATTACGATTTTGGTGAAGTCGAACTCTTTGTGAGTGATCTTGTTCACGTTTATGAGGCGAGTCTCTTTGTGAGCACACCTACTCTTTGTGAGAAGAATGTTTCTTTGGATTATCTCTTACCTCATTTCGGATGAGGGGGGGATTGTTAGGTTAGTTGGGTTTCATCCTCATGAGGTTAGAAAGTAGTTAGGGCTCTACAGTCCACGTGGACCTCTTGCATGGAATCACCTATGTAGAAGATGATCGCCTTCCTCCAGTACTCTCCAGGGTGGTCACCCATTCTAGTTCTCTCCAGGGTGGTGATGAGAGTCGCTCTCCATGATTTCAGCAGGGTCGTCTGCCTCTTGGCTCCTCGACATAGCCAAGGTCAGTAAGATTACATGTTGGAGAGGCGGTATTATCAGTCGGTGTGTAGAGGTTTATTTGTCTCGATCAAGTCAGTGTTTTGTGCTGTTGTGTAGTAAGCCTTTGTGGTAGAGTCTTTGTCACAGAGCCTTTGTGGCTATCTATATTGTAGTGAGCAACAAGCCCAGTAGGGATGCACTTGTGTTTTTTATGAATAGAGGCGTTATCTTTTGGTGTGATCAGTCGCGTATCTCGACTCTCTTTCTTTTTGAAGCTTGTATTTTGTTGTGATCAACCAAGGAAATTGCCATGAACAAATGAAAGTACTCACATGCAGACCAAATAGCTTGTAGGCTTGATACTTGATTGATGTGACAAGTGACAAGTACAGCTCTTATATAGAGCACACACACACATACAAACACCAGTGCATATGGGATAGCTCCCAATGTGACACGTGGCATCCATAGGACACACTAGACTAGCACTCACACTCAAACTCACTAGAACACACCAAACTGACTCATCTTGGGTCCATTTCCTAACAGCCCCCCATGGAGGAAAGGTGAGTGACTACTAGAATGGAACCAAAGAACTGAACATGAAAGAACAAAAGATGACAATGACGGTCATCAAATTGTGCAATGACAGTCTAGAGCTAGACATGGATCCCATGCTATCTCAGAGGCAAGTGAACATGGCTCAGGGGCTAGTGAGCATGGTTTATAGACTCAAAGGCTCAACTAACATGGCTCAGAGGCTCATCATGCATGGATGCATGGCCAACTCAGAGGTCTAGGAGACTAATGCACCAACATCCTGAAACTTGCATGTCAGGCTTGATAAATAGACCTATCAAAGCCAATACATGGCTCCCATAGTACATCCCCCTCTTGGCTACAGGGACTAATTAGGGACATGGATCCAAACACCATAAATATAAAAACAATACATCATTTTAGGAGGACTATCCAAGGCAGAGAACCCTATTAACTCAACACACATAATTTATTTCATTCATTTTTGGAAACAACCCAAGGCAAAGTACCCAGAATAGAACATGCTTAGAAAATATTTGGATCATCATCTCCATCATCCTCTGGAGGGAAAGAGAGATTTTAGAAGCTTGCCAAACAGCAAACTAAGGACCATGCTAGTTGGATTGCAGCCGCCATGAGTGACGATGAAGATGACGACCCTCCGACACAAGTTCATGCTCTTATTGCTGTAATTCGACATCTCTCTTTTCCTCCAGAGGACGATGGAGATGATGATCCATATATTTTCTAAACATGATCTATTTTGGGTGGCTTCACTCCACCAATAAGAACCTTGGAGGAGAGGGTAGCTTCCATTTGTGGGCTTCTCTCATCCTCTAGGTAGAGCAAGAAGAAGGGGAAGGTAGGAAGGGAGGCTCTAATACCACATGAAGGCACATGGCGGAGAAGGGAGAGAGAGAGAGGGTAGGCTAGGAAGAGAGATATTGAAAAGGAAATGAAATGACTAAGCAATGAACAAATGAAAGTACTCACATGTAGACCAAAGAGCTTGTAGGCTTGAACTAGATTGATGTGACAAGTGACAAGTGGGATAAATCCCAATGTGACACGTGGCATCCCATAGGATACACTAGACTAGAACTCACTAGAACACACCAAACTGACTCATCCTGACTCCATTTCCTAACAGCATACAGTTTTATACACCCACCTCGAGATGGACAGCACTAGATGGATCTTTACTTCAGCCCAGCTCAGATCTCTTTCTTCTCCTCTAATGGCTGTCATTCTGAGAGCTAAAAACAGCTTCAAAGGTACACTTTGGAGAGTTTCCCCCTTCTCTCGTGAAGAAATTGATAGGCAGAGGTGAAGATGCAAGACTTGGAATGGAAAGGAAAAGCAAGACTATGAAAGCATAATGGAAATGAAATAATGCTAGAAAGAAATGTATAACCAAGCAAAGTACTTACATGATCAAGAAAGGCTTGAGGCTTGATGGATTTGACATGAGAAAGTACAATGCCTTTATAGGATAGGCACACACACTCTAAGTGTCAAATGTATATGGGATAAGTCCCATAGTGACACGTGGCACTCTAGGATATAAAGTAGTATAGTACTACTCTAGAACACACTAAAAGTCACTCAAATTGACTCCATTTCCTAACACCCCCAATGGAGGAAAGGTGAGGGACTACTGGAATGGAACCAAGAACAAAACATGACGGTCATCAAAAACTGTGCATGCTGGTCTAAAACTAGACATGGCTCCCACACAATCTCAAAGGCAAGTGAGCATGGCTCAGAGGCTAGTGGGCCTAACATAGAAATCTCATCTAGCATGGATCAGAGGCTCATCATGCATCCTGGCTCCAAAGACTCATGAGGAACATGGAGCCACACACCGAAAATAGAAAAGAAATAAATCATTTTAGGAGGACTATCCAAGGTAGAGTACCTTTATTGACTCAACACACATGATTTATTGCATTCATTTTTGGGAAACAACCCAAGGGCAGAGTACCCAAATATATCATGCTTTAGAAAGCAAAATCATGATCTCCATCATCCTCTAGATGCTGGAGACAGACAGTAAGAGCATGATCCTGTATCGGCTGGTCATCTTCATCTGCATCATCACTAGTGACGGATGCCACACAACTGGCATGATCCTTCGATTGTTGTTGAGCAAGCTTCTAGTAGCACTTGTCCTCCGTATGACCGAGCTTGTTGCAGTAAGTGCACTTGAATGGCTTGAATGTCTTTCCTCGTGCTGGTGGAGTCGATGGCCTAGGTCTCCATTTGCTGGTGGAGGCAAGAGCCTATGTAGTATCCAATGAGTAGGATGGAGATTCTTTGTTGCGGCGATCCTTTTCAAGCAGAAGAGACACTATACCTTCGAATGTAGTCGATGCAATGCGAAGTACTTCAAGGGCATTCTCAAAGCGAGAAATCCTTTCCATACTTGTCATGAGGACAGCCATTTTGTCCTCGTCATCCAGGCAACACTTCAAGTTGGAGAGTTGTTGAACTAAAGACTGAATTTTTGCTATATGTGCACTCAATGTATTAGACTTTCCATTTTCAACTTATAAAATTGCATTTTCAGAAATACCTTGGAGTTGGTGATCTTGTTATCAAATATATTCTTGAGGCGTGCCCAAATCTCCTTTGCCTTGGACTTGAAGTCGATGTGATGAATCAATAAATCATCTAGGCAAAGCCCGATGATTGCGATGGCCCTCGAATTGTGTTGCTTCCAAATCTTGCGTGTTTGAGGCTCCGTTGATACCTCAAGTGCTTCATCATCTTCGATGCATCTTCAATGGCATCCCAAACATTCTCCTTCATGAGAAGGAGTCGCACTTTTGTTTGCCATGTGGGGAATCCGTCCCCCTTGAAATTTTCCACAAGAAGAGAGTTGGTGGAAATCGAACCCATAAAGCTGGCAGCTAGGAGAGAGAAGAGTGAATGTAGAAGAGGAAGAGCGGACAGAATGAGTAGATGGTGGGTACAAGCAAGAAGAGGAAGAGATGGCGGGCACAATGGAGCTGTAGATGGAGGACAGAATAGCAGCGGGCAGAGAAAAGGAGTGGGCAGATCAGGAGCGGGTGTACGGGCTGTTTGCAGGCCTGTTGTACAGTGCAACAGTCCATACTGTTATGCGGCTGGTACACGCAGAGAAGCGGACAGAATAGTGGGCTGTTTTGCTGCTTGCTGCGAGCTGGGTACTAAGCCAAGAGAGTGGCGCCTATGAGCGGAGCATGGAGCTGCCATGAATCATTGGATCTGACGAACCATTGGAGCTGAGCTGCCACACGCTATTGGAGCTACCATGAGCCTTGAGTTGAGTTGCCATTGTTGGTGAGGCTCGGGGTGGAGAGAGTAGCTCAAGATGGAATCGGAGAAGGCATTACTCCAAGGGGAGAGGGAGAGAGGCTTCAATGTTATCAATCTCTTACCTCAACCTCTTGGAAGATAGCCTAGCTCTAATACCATATGAAGATGCAAGACATGGAATGGAAAGGAAAAGCAAGACTAGGAAAGCATAATGGAGATGCAATAATGCTAAAAAGAAATGTACAACCAAGCAAAGTACTTACATGATCAAGAAAGGCTTGAGGCTTGATTGATTTGACATGAGAAAGTACAATGCCTTTATAGGATAGGCACACACACTCTAAGTGTCAAATGTATATGGGATAAGTCCCATAGTGACACGTGGCACTCTAGGATATAAAGTAGTATAGTACTACTCTAGAACACACTAAAAGTCACTCAAATTGACTCCATTTCCTAACAAGAGGAGATCTGTTGCTCCTCCCCGCATGCGCTGCCCCTCCCTCCTCTCATCCTAGCCTCTCCCTCAGCACCCTCCTGCTCCCTCTCAGCCCCTCCCTCTCTTCCCTCTCAGCCTTGTCTCCTTGCCCCCCTCTCCTCCCTCTCTACCGGCTGCTACCCCCCTCTCCCTCCCTCCCTCGTCTCCCTACCGCCGCCTCCTCTACCCCCGCCTGAGACCTTCCCTCCCCTCGCCTCTCCTTGCCCCCGTCTTAGCCCTCCCTCCCTCATCTCCCTACCTCCGCCTCCTCCACCCCGCCTCAGCCCTCCCCCCTCTACCCCCGTCTCAGCCCTCCCCCTTCAACCTACCCCACCCTTCTCCCCCCCGCCTCTCCTTGCCCCTCCTCCCCCCGCCTCAGCCCTCCCCTCTCCCCCTTCAGCCTACCCCGCCCCCCCTCCCCCCCCCCCCCCCCTTCTCCTTGCCCCTCCCCCTCCTCCTTCAGCCTTCAGCCTCTCCTGCCCCCTCTTGGCGGCCTCTCTGTCCCCCCCGTCAGCTCCTACACTCCTCCCTGGCAGCCTCTCCCTCTCGGCTGCTGCCCTCTCCTTCTTGTGCCTTTCTCTTCATTCTCCTTCTTGTTTAGGCAGCGTTTTGTGCGGAAGGACCCCATTGTGTTCAAGTCCCCTTACCAACTCGATGGCTCAGCCTTCAGCCAATCCTCGCCCGCTCCACCCTTCCAGATTACAGGGACTAGATGCTTGCCACTTTACCTGGAGACCTCGCAGAGCACCTCACAGATGTTCGTCTGCTTGGTCGAGGTCTCTTTCGGGCTTTTTTAAATTCCTTGGATGCAGCAGGTACAATGCTTTAGGCTACTCCTTTGGCATTGAGCTCCAGGAGGATCTTCTTGACACCTTTTTCGTTGGGCTTTGACACTGTGGAGGAGGATGGCCGGACATTTTCACTCTTCCTCAGATTCCCCGGCCTCCCTCAAGAGTACCATCGACTCTTATCTTCCATTGGAGCCGCATTTGGGATGGTCACCGAGATCCCCCCGCCTCCTGGGATGCCTTCTTCGGCAGCACAGGCAGTCAAATCGGACGGTGTACCACATGTTAGGGTCGTTGTCCCTGACCCTAACCTTATGGATGACCACATCATGTTCCAACGTCCATATGGCTCCTTCTTTAGGTAGAGAGTCGAGATCGGTGCTAGGAGACAGGATCAGTGTAGGATTTTCAGGACCCCTGGGCACTTTGCCTGAGATTGCCCAAGGAAGAAAAAACAGAAAAGGCCTAAAAAGTTCACGGGTGTTGTGCCTCCTAGCACCACCTCGGCTGGACCTAATTCACGTTCTACCACACATCCTACCACTTCTTGCACTGCTAGACCTTCCACCTCTCGTCCAGGACCGTTGTCTATAGCCTCTCGTCCTGGACCTTCGTTTATAGCACGCACGGAATCCTTCAGCACGTCCTGTTCCATTCATCCCCCATTAGGTGCAAGTCAGAGTTGTTGAGCCATCTCCACATCTGGAGGCTGCTGATGGCACCACAGACCCTCCTTTACAGGTAGGAGATATACATGTTTTAGTTCCTTGTGCTGATGAGGTTTCTCCTATCTCTTCAGCCGTTCATGTGAAGGAGCTTTCTCCTAGGCAGCAAGCCTTTGATGAATCTCGTGCTCTACTCAAGGCTAATGCGGCTGTTTTGGTCGAGATCCATCAGCAGCAACAGCCCCCTTTTCCTCTTGCTCCTTCTTCACTTCTTGACAGAGGCAAGGGGATAATTGGTTCTACTCCTTCATCCGCAGGAATTCTCCCCACACCTATGCCAGGAGCATTGTTTAGGAACGCTCACTCTTATCTTTTGGCTTTCAATTCATGGTGGGATTACAGTGAACCTGTGGAGATCCAGGTTCGGCGCTGACCCTACTTGTCCTCGATGCCACACAGTAGTTGAGTCAGTTCAGCATTGCCTTTGGGAGTGCAGACAAGCGAGGACGATATGGAAGGGTGTTACCAGGATTCTTTGCATATTCCATAGAGCACCCTTCCTCATGACTTCGGGATTAGTAGCATGGTTATCTCTTATTGGACCTCAGGTGTTTTCAAGGGACAAGACTCGAACTCATCCTTCATTATACAATGACACTTTGTGGATTCATGCTCTCTCTAGGATGTTCCTTTCACTTCTTTTAGTGTTACTCATGCCTCGGTAGACACATCTTGGGAGGTTCTGGCTAGCATTGCAGCTTGGCATATTTGGAGGGCCAGATTTACGGAGGCGATGGAGGGCTCACAGATTCACCCTTCCCATTCTATGTCCAGTATATGCGCTGATACTATACACACACTGATGGCCATCTGGGCAAGCATGCAACGATCCTCCAGAGCAGCTACAGCCAGGAGAGAGAATTTTTTCAGAGTTTGGAGAGGATCTCTTTAAGTCTTCTTCAGGGTTGAGGTGGCATTTTCAGCCTCCACCTTGGATTTTTGTTAGCTCTTTTTGAGCTGTTTTTTATTTTTTGCATGTCATGATGTACTCCCACATTTGATCTTGCTCGTGCAGCTTTTATTCATACTTAATAAAGTAATATTTTGAAAAAAAAAAAAGAAATCAATAGGCAGCCCATCATATGGAATGAAAGCATACTTATGAGCATGGCAGACCACCAGGCACTTCGCATTATATGCAGTGGTCCAAATGGGAGAGGAGCCCTGCCTCCACTATGGGGTCTTGGAAAGATTTTAGATAGCTTCCAGGGAATCAAAGAATTTTATCAGTTAGTCACCTCAGAGGGAGTGCAGGGAGGTTTCAACAGATTGGTATAGCCATACCTTTGGAGTGGATGGATAAAGATGATATGCCTATTATGGGTTCCACTTGGTTGGGTTCTTTTACTAGGACGGCCATTCCTCTTCAAGTTATTTCTTTGTGGGATGAACATGAGGATGCCCTTGGTTTTTATGTTCAGTCGGGAGGGAGACTACACATATCTTCAGATGATATTCTTTAGGGGATTCCCTTCCAACCGGTTAGGATTGTAGATTCCCAATGGGTTTTTATGTTCAGTTGGGAGGGAGACTACACATATCTTCAGATGATATTCTTTAGGGGGTTCCCTTCCAACCAGTCAGGATTGTAGGTTATATGGAGCATGGTACAAATTTGCAGTGGTACTTGGATCCCGACCCACTTCTTATGACCCTATGTTCATGGAGACTTTGTCTCTATGGAGGTTTCCACATCAGATCCTTGCAATGGGATTTGGGGAGTAGGAGTGGGTTAATGAAGGCACCGAGAGAATAGCATCCCCTTCTTTCGTTACACAGTCAGTAATGCTAGGAGATTCTAGCTTAGTTGTAGAGGTTGGAGACCCTCCAAATCTACTCATTGAGATAGCTTTCACATTTCTATAGATGTGCAGAAAAACTTTTGGAGGAGACTCAACAAATCCCTCAAGAATAGAAAAGTCAATCTTGAAGGAACATGGTGGAGAGAGAGAGAGAGAGAGAGAGAGAGAGAGTAGACTAGGGAGAGAGGAAGTGATACTCAAAGAGAGACATAATGAAATGGAAATAAAATGACTATAACAATGAGCCAAAATGAAAGTACTCACATGTAGACCGAAGAGCTTGTAGCTTGATACTTGATTGATTTGACACTAGATAAGTATAGCTCTTATATAAGAGCACACACACACATATGAACACCTATGCATATGGGATAACTTCCAATATGACACGTGGCATCCATAGGACACACTAGACTAGAACTCACACTAGAACACACTAGAACACATATTTTTGACTCACTTTGGCTTCATATTCTAACAAATCTATTCTTTTGGCTTTCTATTTACAGAGGGATTGTAGTGAACCTATGGAGGTCCAGTGACCCTACATGTCCTCGTTGCCATTCTACAGTTGAGTCAGCTTAGCATTGCCTTTGGGAGTGTAGACAGGCAAGGACGATCTAGACGGGTGTTGCTAGGATCTTATACACTTTTCATAGATCACCCTTCTTCATGACGTAGGGCTTAGTTGTTTGGCTCTCTCTTATGGAGCCTCAGGTCTTCTTCGAGGGACATGACTCAAATGGGGCTTTTTCCGCTCGATGACACATAGTAGAGTCATGTTCTCTCTAGGATGTTTCATTCACTCCTTTTAGAGCTGCACATGCTGTTGTAGACACCTCATGGGAGATTCTGGTGAGTATTGTAGCATGGCATATTTGGTGGGTCAGATGTATAGAGGCATTAGATGGATCCTAGGTTCACCCTTCTCAGACTTTGGCCAATATATGGACTGATACTATACATACCTTGATGGCCATCTAGAGGAGCATGCAGCGGTCATCAAGAGCAGCCTATGCTAGGAGGGATATATTTTTTAAAGTATGGAGGGGATCACCTTTCTTCTCTGATTCTGCCTCAGGGTTGACGCGGCATTTTCAGCCTCAACCCTAGTTATTTGCTAGCTCTTTTCAAGTTTTTTTTTTTCTCATGCATGGCTTGTTCCCATATTGAACTTGCTCCTGTGGTTTTCATACTAAAAAGAAGTATTTTTTTGCACAAAAAAAAAAGAGAGCTGCAACAAGCTTGGAAATAACAAGTAGGTTGGTAGATGGGCTGGTTGTTGTTGCTTGCTTGGGAGATTTCGATTGGCTGGAGAAGGGCTGCATTGCTAGAATCTTGGAAGCGACATCAGCTGCAAAAGGCTGGAGAAGCAACAAGGTGGACGATGCTAACAAGAGCTGAGCTCTCAAACTAACAGAGGCTGTGCCCCTTTCCCACAATGGCAATACACTCTACCTCCAGAGAGCAACCAATGCTGTGATACCAATTGTAGCTTCAAGAATGAGAGGTGAATGGAACACAAAACAAAGAACAGCACTGAACTTAGTTGTACTGACTTGCAAATGAAAGTGCATGCACTGGTAGTTATACCTAGGTGCTAGTAGATAGAAAAATAGTGAAGACTATTTTATGTTCTTTATATCCATGTCATTGTAAAATGTCCTACAGCTTATACCTGCTAAACACTTCTGTATACTTTGCTCACTTGCATCATATTGCCTTCGCAAATATTAGCTACTTCCCCCATAGTACCTTAGCTCATTTGCACCACAGGCACACATAGGAGCAGGCAATGAAGTAGGAACTTGGGAGGTGATGCACTAGACACGAATCCTCACACTAGTAGCTTTGTCTGCCAGTAATACCTTCAAAATAGTACCCCCTGTTCACCTCCTTCCTCATGCTTACTGATAGGCTTACTAGCAAGAGGAACGCTTTCTACTTTCTTGTCCCTCAACTGTTCTCATATCTCCATGGTCCAAGGCTTCAGCATGTTCTTCTATCATCTTGGTGCTGTATTGTAGTAACCTTATACACATATCCTAGATTCCATGTGAGCATCCAAGCCTTTGTTCCTGATTTTATGTCTACTCCAATCCTTTTAAGATATAGTATGTTTTGGATGCTTCTTTTTGCTTTGAAATATATCCTACATGTCATTCATTTGTAATGTGAATGATACATTGATTTCAAGTTTGAATTTTGCTAGAATATTAACCTTTTATAGCTTCTGAGTCACTGTCTTGATTGGTACTCACTAGCAAAGTATCAAAGGAGCTATGTCTGATTTTAAGATATTGGTTTATAAAGAGTGTATGAAATGCAATTTGACCAAATTGTGTATAAAATTAAGAGGTATTTGTAACTTTTGTTGTCCTATTGCTGCATGCGTATTGATATGTGCTGTCTGGAATTCCACAATGACACAAATCTATGGTTCTATATCCATGAGGATTGGATAAGAAAACAAACGACTAGAGGAGTGCTCAGTGATGACTCCTAGAAAATCTTTCCACTTGGAATGCTTTAATGTCTTAACAAATTCAAATATGACAAGTGTCATAGGTGGTTTTCACCCATTTTGAACCTTGTGAGAATACGGAAAGATTGTCACTAAGCAGATTTCATCTGGCCAGTCCACTTTGGACATTCCAGTTGAAGCTGCAGTACAAGTAGCTAATGAGCTTGCAAAGACTCTTGTCAAAGATGTGTCATCCAAGATCTCAAGAACCAATTCACAGCAGCTTATTGCTGCTCAGCAGGAGAGAACAACGTTTGCAACAAAGGTTGTCGAGGACCTAATAGGAGAGGGTTTTGACTACAACTCCTTGCATCAGGTAATGACCAGTAGTGTAGAACTAAGTATCATCAATTCTTCAGTTCATTGCAAGATGGTTCAATCAAGTCAAGTGTTCTTTTTACTTTTTTATATTTCTTCACTTTATAAGAGGTATTTAAAAAGGGACAATGCCCTCTCTAAAGAAATGAAATTTGTAGACTTCCATTGCCTACGATGATCTTTCAGAAACTTTTTAAAAGAGTACCATGCTTTCACCAAGGAATGACAATGTTAATAGTGAAATGATCTGATTACTGATACTTACCATTTTAGAGGTATATTGCTTGGTTCAGAGAACAGGTTAAAATGTATTTCTATGAAAGAAATGGGATACTCTGAGTGCTTTTGTTTCAAGGCCAATATGACACATGGCACTCACACATAAGACTCTACTAGAACTCCTAGTAGAACACACTAAAACACACTCAACTTGACTTCATGTTCTAACACCCCCCCATGAAGGAAAGGTGAGGGACTACTGGAATGGAACCAAGAACAGAACATGACAATAATGGACTACTAATCTGTGCATCCCATGCAACTCAGAGGCTAAAGTCTGAGCGTGTTCGGAGGTTGATCCAAGCACTCTCATGGCGTGAGACTCAACATGACTCAAAGGCTCACGTCTTAGCATGGCTACATGACCATCTCATAGGTCTAGGAATACACCAACATCTTGGAACTTGGCCATGCCTGATAAAGAGACCCTATTAAAGCCAATACGTGGCTCCCACAATACATCCCCCTCTTGGCTCCAAAACAGGGTGACATGGAGCCACACACCATAGATAGCAAAACGTCATTTTAGGAGGACTATCCAAGTCTGAGAACCTTTATTGACTCAAAGACATTATAACATTCAATCTTTGGGGGACTACCGAGGGCAGAGTACCCATATACATCAAGCTCATGGACATATTTTTGAAGACATATCAATCATCTTCATCTACCTCCCGAGGGAAGGATAGATTTCGGAGATGAGCAATGAGAGCAAAAGTTGGTGTCAGAGTGTCATCTTCTTCTTCTTCACTAGTGGCAGCTGCTGCAGCCAACTTAGCATGCTCCTTGGATTGTTGTTTGGCAAGCTTTTGAAAACAACGGTCCTCTATATGGCCAAGATTCTTACAATACGTACACTTGAGAGGTTTGAATGGCTTCTTACCCTTGGAATATAATGCTTGCTCCTCATGGACATCTTTGTGCCTTTGTTCATGATCGAGAAGCATTGCAACCATTTCATCAAAGAACATATCCCATGAACAGAGTGATAGGGGGAAGAAGAGTGGAGTGGAAGAGAGCAAGAGAGTGAGAGTGAGACACTCTAGTGCGGGTGTGAAGTCCAATGTGAGCCACACCACAAACTCACTTATGTTTTATTAGGATTAGGTTTGCCCTATGACTGTCTTAAGACAGTCATAGGTGTCCTATCTTTTAATGAAGGGTTGGCAATGTGCCTTTACCCCAACAACCTCCCACCTAAAGGCCAATGTGCCTAAAGGGGAGAAAAGAATAAAAAATTACAGCAATATACAGTTACTGTATACAAGACCATAAAGTAAGAATGGTCTCATCCTAATCCCATGATGTGGCGGCAATGTGCAAACCGCTCTGTAGGCAAGCTCTTAGTGAGCAAATCTGCAGGATTATCATCAGTATGCACTTTCACAAGCTCAAGTCGCTTGTCTTCCAGTACCTCCCTGATGAAATGATATTTCACCTCTATGTGCTTGGTCTTCTGATGAAAAACCGGATTCTTTGCCAACATGATAGCACTCTGACTATCACAATGCAAAACTGGCATATCTCCTGTAATGCCCAAATCTCCCACCAGCCGAGTAAGCCATATTGCTTCCTTGCAAGCCTCAGTGGCTGCAACATATTCAGCTTCTGTGGTTGACAGTGCAACGCATTTCTGCAACCGAGACACCCATGATATAGCACCTCCTGCAAATGTAAAAATATAACCGGTAGTAGACTTCCGGTTATCTGCATTCCCTGCATAGTCTGAATCTGTAAAACCATGCACCAATGCATCCTGCCTACCATAGCATATGCACAAGTCTTTGGTACCCTTGAGATACCTCAAGACACCTTTCACTGCTTCCCAGTGCCGCTTGCCTGGATTTGCCATATACCTGCTGATGACTCCCACCGCAAAAGCAATATCCGGACGAGTGGCAACCATGGCATACATCAAAGATCCAACTACAGATGCATACGGAACCTTGGCCATTTCAGCCTTATCATCATCTGATCTGCTGTCCTTATTGCTGAGTTTTAAATGTGGAGGCAACGGGGTACTAATGGACTTCCCCCCTTCCATTTTAAAGCGCTGCAGTACTTTGTCAATGTACTCTTTCTGTGACAGAAACAAAAGTCCCTTGGACCTGTCACGAGTAATACGCATGCCAAGAATATGATTTGCATCACCCAAGTCTTTCATGTCAAAAGACTTATGCAGTTGTTTCTTCAAAGCATTAATCTCATGCTGAGATTTACTGGCAATAAGCATGTCATCCACATACAGAATGAGTAGCATCAAACTGCCATCCTTTGCCCGTTTGGTGTATAAGCAATGATCGGTCTCACACCGATGATACCCTTGGGACTGCATGAAGGCATCAAACTTCTTGTACCATTCTCTTGGTGCCTGCTTGAGTCCATACAAGCTCCTTTTGAGCTTACACACAAGCTGCTCTTTCCCTTTAACAGCATATCCCTCTGGCTGACTCATATAGATCTCATCATGGAGATCTCCGTGAAGAAAAGCTGTCTTCACATCCATCTGACATAAATCCATGTCATCATGAGCAACAAGAGCTAATACTGCTCTCAAAGTAGTCATCTTGACTACAGGGGAAAAGATCTCATCAAAGTCAATGCCCTTCTCCTGCTTAAATCCCTTGGCAACCAATCTGGCCTTATACCGAGGTAAAGCATTTGAATCCACTTTGACTTTGTAAACCCACTTGCATGGCAAAACCTTTCTGCCTGCAGGTAACTGCACCAAGTCCCATGTATCATTCTGAAGTAGGGAGTCCATTTCAGATTGCATGGCTTTCTCCCACTTCTTTTTCTCTGTTCTTCCCATAGCTTCCTTGAAGCTGGAAGGCTCACCACAATCAGTCAGCATGATAAAATCAGCCACATTATTGGCTCCTGGAACAAACCTGGCAGGAGGCCGTTGTGCACGGGAGCTCCTCCTAACAAAATGTTCCGCATTAGGCTGCTGTCCAGCCTGTTGTTCATGCATGACGGGTGGCTGTACCACCATATCTGGCTGTTCTACAGCCCCATCTGTTGGCACATCCAGTGGTGCATCATTGGCAAAATTATCTGGCTGATTTTCAGCCTGTATACCCTCTTGAACAGGGTGATCTGCAGCAGCCTGCTGCTGCATATAAATGGGCATTCTTTGCTGTCCAACATCATCATAAATAACCCTCCTGTATTCCACAGGTTGTACGGGTTCCTTGTGTACACTATCCTCTTTAAAGATGACATCATTGCTGCGTATAAGAAGAGTGGAGTGGAAGAGAGCAAGAGAGTGAGAGTGAGACACTCTAGTGCGGGTGTGAAGTCCAATGTGAGCCACACCACAAACTCACTTATGTTTTATTAGGATTAGGTTTGCCCTATGACTGTCTTAAGACAGTCATAGGTGTCCTATCTTTTAATGAAGGGTTGGCAATGTGCCTTTACCCCAACACAGAGACAGGGGTTTGAATCGCCTGTGATTTGAACCAGACTACTGCGCATCAAAACACCTATCTTCATTCTTGAAGTTGGTTCGACTATTTTATTGAAGATCTGAATACCAGGGATAGGAGTATCCTCTCAAGACTTCGTGGAGCTTCCAGGGGGCATTTTTTTTTCCCTTCAATACAAATTTTCAGTTTTCAGTTTGCAGTCTATTATTCCTGTACAACAAAGGGGAATTTGAAGTGTGATATACTTTTGGAGTTTTGGCGTACGGAAATTTTTTTTTTTCTATTTTCCCTTTTGAAAGAATGGAGGCAGAGGGACAAGATTCCAGGGTAAATCCTGGTGAATCTAGAGCGCGATCTACGCAACAAGTGTCCCACCACACAGCACCTACTCTGGTGGGTAGGATTTCTGTGCTGGAAGATGCCTTACAACAGATCATGAACCAGTAGCTTCAAGTGAACGCTGGTCAAAATGAACTTAGAGGGATGGTGCAAGCCTTGTCGGCTAGACCATCTAGAAATGAAAGGGCAAAGCTATAGTAGAGCCAGAGCCCAGTATACACTCGTTGGAACGTGCGAAGGTCAAGGTACCTAATATTGCCAATTATAGACAGGAAAAGTGCGCTGGTCGGATGACCGAGCGCAGTTCTGATGTGGTCGAGGTTTGGTTACACAAGTGGGAAGAAGCCTTCGCCATTTGTGAAATCAGATCTGATCTTAAGAAAATCCGCGAGACCACTCACCTGTTTATTGAGGCAGTGGATAGGTGGTGGATAAAACAACAAAAAGATCAAGTTGCCCCTACCACCTGGGAAGGGTTTAAGGCTGAATTTAAGAAACACTTTCTTCCACCTGACGAAGAGTCCCGAGCTTGGGATGCTTACAGAAGCCTTCGCCAGAGGAATTTGTCGGTGGCAGAGTACATTGACAAGTTCAGGGAATGTGTTATGAAAATAACAGACCCTCTCCCTATGTCGGTTCAGTTGAAAGACTATATCTATGGACTAAATGACAGGATTAAAATGGAAGTTCGGGCTAAATATGTGACTACATTAGATGAATCTATTGCAGTAGCCCTGAACTATGAGGATGCCAGAGGTAGACCTAATGGGTTTGTGCAGGCAGGGAGTCAGCATGAGTACCCGAGAAAAGAGGGATTTCAGAGGAAATGGACTTCAAAGGCAAGTGTCTCGCAGCCAAGTGGCCAAACCAAGCAGGTGAAGCCGGTTGAGGGACAAGCAAAGACAAGTACCACTGTTGGGGTGAAAAGAAAAGTAACTCCAATGGCAGCTCGGGCTTGGTCAAAGTCCTCGTTGACCCTTGAGCAAAAAGAAAAAGCTAGAAAAAAAGGATTGTGCTTCGGTTGCCTTCAGCAACATCAATGGAAAGATTGTCCACTAAACAAAGACCATCGCACGGCCAATATGATAATATCTAAATGCGAAGGAGAGTCCCAATGCGGAACATATGCAGATGCAATTGGCGGGACCTTCTCAGAGGTTAGTACCTGTGTTGTTAAGTGTGTCTGTTACTAAGTTAGTAAGCGGTGCACCCGATTACATCCTTTCAAAGCCCGCAGCAACGGGGTATACGGTTTTCGATGAGCCCGAGTTGATTAAAATGAAAGGGCAAGTATTGTTTGACTCAGTGTCAACGCACAATGTAATTAACTCGAAGCTTATTAAGAGGCTCAAGTTGAAAACTAGTCCGTCTGACTATGCTTATACGGTCAGGATGGCGGACGGAAGTTCAACTGAAGTATGGGACCAGAGGGTTACCCAGTTGGAACTTCGAATACAGGACTATGTTGAGAAGCTAGACTTTGAGTTGACCAGGCTTGCTCACGCAGATATAGCCCTAGGCATGGCTTGGCATTTTTGGAAAAATCCAGCCATGGATTGGAAAAAGCATATTTACGAGTTCAAGATGAACGGGGTAGAATATGTTTTGCGAGGTGAAAAGGATTTACATCGAGGACCATTGATTTCAGCCATGGAAATTCGAAAGACTCCGAAAGAGTTTTTGTGTCTGTGTATAGCATCGGTAGTCGATTGATGATGCATCGGCTAGCACTGAGGCTACCCAAGATGGGGAAATGGCCGAGTTGGCTAAAGAGATATCGGAGAAGTTTTCTGATTGTTTTAGGGATGAGTTACCTTATGGGTTACCTCCAGAGCAGAATGTTCAGCATAAAATTGAGCTTATCTCGGGGGCAGAACCTGTAAATAGACCTCCCTATAGATTAAGCTTTACAGAAGATGCTGAGGTGCGAAGACAACTGGAAGAATACCTCAAGCTGGGGCAGATTCAACCCAGTTTTTCACCTTTTGCTTCGCCAGTGATATTAAAGAAAAAGAAAGATGATACTTTTCGTCTCTGTATAGATTACAGAGCATTGAATAATATCACTATTAAGCACAGGTATCCGATGGCTCGGATCGATGATTTGCTAGATGCATTACATGGGGCCGTAATTTTCAGTAAGATAGATCTTAAGTGTGGCTACCATCAGATCCATATTAGAGCCGAGGATGTGCATAAAACCGCTTTTAGAAGCAGGTTTGGACATTATAAGTTTTTGGTAATGCCCTTTGGACTTACCAATGCTCCAGCTACATTCGTCATGCTTATGAACGATTTACTACGTCCGTATATCGGAAAGTTTGTAGTACATTTTATTGACGATATTCTGGTATTCAGTAAAAGTATTACTGAGCATCACGAACACTTAAGAATAGTGTTCAGTACTTTGAGGAAAGCCAGTCTTTATGTAAATAAAAAGAAAAATATACTATGTATGGTAAGACTTGAATATTTAGGATTCATAATTACTCCTGAGGGGGTAGAAATGGATCCAAAGGAAGTGGCTATGATACTGACTTGGCCAATTCCTCAGAGTTTGACCGCTTTGCGATCATTCTTGGGATTTGTCCAATTTTATCGAAGGCATATCAAAGGATATTCCGAAATAGTACAGCCATTGGCTGATCTAACCTCAGATAAAGTATCTTTTATATGGGGACAGAATCAACAGGAAAGTTTTAACACCATAAAACAAGCTGTGGTCTCAGGACCGGTGTTAAAAATAGTTGATCCCTAGAAACCGTTGTTCCTTGAAACCGATGCAAGTTGCATTGCGGTTGGAGCAGTTCTCCTCCAAGAGGGAAGACCAGTAGCCTTTGAAAGCAAGAAGCTTTCTCCCTCTTAACGAAATTTGCCAACTCATGAATTAGAGTTGTATGCTGTTGTCCATGCTTTGAAAACATGGAGACATTATTTGTATGGATCAGAGTTTTATGTGGATGTTGATCATGATACTCTGAAACATTTTTGTAAATAACCTGACTTGAGAGGCCGCCAAGCTAGGTGGGCAGAACTCATGCAGGAGTTTAACTTGACGATTCGATACCGAAGAGGGAAGGATAATAAAGTTGCTGATGCGTTGTCATGCATTATGCATAACATGAGTTTCACGGTGTTAGAGAGTGCTCTAATGGCCGAGATTAGAGAAACTCAAAAGGTGGACGAGTTCTCGTCCAGAGCCTATGGCCTAAGGCTCATATGTTAAAACCCGGGGAAAAGGATGACCTGGCATCCAGAAAAGGCCAAACTTATGCAAGATATGCCATAAGGGATGGTATGCTGAAAAGAAATGGCAAGGTAGTAGTACCTAATCAGAATGATCTCAGGCAGAGAGTCATTCGACAATGCCATGATAGCCCATGTGCGGGACATCCAGGAGTCGAGAAGACATATGATCTCGTGAAGCGAGACTTCTTTTGGCCAAAGATGAAAAAACATATTCATGAATATGTGACACGTTGTTTTTCGTGTCAGGTAAGTAAGGCAGAGCGGGTGAAGCCACCCGGACTTTTACAGCCCTTGGAGATACCACTAAGTAAGTGGGAGAGCATTTCCATGGACTTTATTGTAGGACTGCCTATGACACAAGGTGGGTATGATTCTATCCTTGTGGTGGTTGATCGTCTTACCAAGATGGCTCACTTCATTCCAACTAGAGAGTCTGTTAGTGTCCCGCAAGTAGCGGATTTGTTTATTAAACATATATTTCGTCTGCATGGATTACCCAAATCCATAGTGTCAGATAGAGATGTCAAATTTACCGGTCATTTTTGGACTGCGGTATTTGAGACACTAAGGACTGAGTTGGGAATGAGTAGTGGGGATCATCCAGAACGGATGGTCAGACGGAAAGAATCAACCAAATTTTAGAGGATATGCTTAGAGCATATGTGTCATTGAGGCAACATACATGGGACAAGTGGTTGCCATTGTTAGAGTTTGCCTACAATGATAGAAAGCATTCCTCTACAGTATTCAGTCCGTTTGAGCTGAACTATGGCTATAGGCCATCGAATACAACTATAGTTGGAATACCTCAGAAAGTGCCTAGTGCCGCGAACTTTGTGGTTCAGATGTGGGAGATGCTAGCACTTGCGAGAGCTAACATCGGCCAAGCTATGGATAGAGCCAAGGCGTATGCGGATGAAAATCGATTCGCTAGAGAATTTAAGGAAGGAGAAAAAGTTTTTCTCAGAGTTCCTTCGCACTCTTAAGTCTTTGACTGCAAGATAATGTGCTAAGTTATCACCTCGATATTGTGGGCCATGGTTAATTCTAAAAAGAATAGGCAAGGTAGCCTATAAATTAGAATTGCCACAGGGTTGTAAGGTGCACCCAGTGTTTCATGTTTCTCGTTTAAAGAGATTTTTGCATACAGGTGACTCACTGATCGAAGGTGTTGTTTTGTTTCAGGAGATAGAGCATAATGCAAGACGCAAACCAACAGGAATCCTGGACCGAGGAACAATGCAAGTGCACAATCGGAAGATAACCACGATGTTGGTTGCATGGCACGGTCTACCTCTATCAGAAGCTACCTGGGAATCCATATACCAGTTACGGAGAGTATTCCCAGATTTCATCATTGAGGACGCTGATGCTTGAAGAGGGAAGGAATGTTATGCTCTAGCCGAGATAGCATGACCTCGGAAAGATCGGTGGGCATTTTCCCTTAGAGGACCGACTTCGATAATATTTCATGTGCGTAAATTAAATGGTCAAGGGAAGTAATTGCCAAGGTCCTAGGTGAGGGTGTATTGGCATCGACTAGGTGGTTCTAAGTGCTCAGGCCTAGGTGCACCTAAATGTGTAAGAATGCCAAGGGGAAAATGTTTTAATTGTGCCCCCAAGAGAGGGGTAAATGGTGTACCAAGCTAAAGGTCTAAAATGATGACATGTGGCAGGAGGGAACCATCTAGGGATTTGTGGGCTTGTGGATAGGCATGAAGAAAATGAATTACGTATCTTGTGTGCATGCAATCCATGAGATAGGCTAGGAGGATAATCTGGATGCCATCGCCTGTGATTGTGCCCGTGATTCGAAGGAAAGAAGACAGAGATTAGTATTGATTGTTTCAAATCCCCTTCCCTTCTTCCTATTGGATGTCTTCCTGCATCCTTATCCGTTCCGCCTTTTGTCGGCCGCTTCGTCCGTGATGGCTTCTGCAACTCTCCAGACTGTTCCGAGTCAGTGAATCCAGTGCTCCATGTGTACTCCTATCTATTTCATGTGCTCCTAACACTAGTTGGTTGTGAGGGTTGGTGTACCACCTATACCTCTTAACTGCTGGACTGCTTCCCATGTGCACCAATAGGTGTACCGCTTGTGCACCTATGCACTCTCTTGACTGCTACAATCTAGTGCGGTAGTACTTCACTTTGATCAACTTTGACGATGGTCGGTTGAGGTTAAGGTGTGGTACTCCTCAGTCTTGTATTGCTCCCGTCATATCCAAGTCATGTCTAGGTCCTTGTACAAGTCATGTACTACCAAGTCATGTCCAAGTCATTTACATTCAAGTCATGTCCAAGTCATGTACTGTCAAGTCATGTCCAAGTCATGTACTGTCAAGTCATGTCCAAGTCATGTACTGTCAAGTCATGTCCAAGTCATGTACTGGTCGCTCCAGAGTGACTAAGATGTGAACACATGTAAACACGGTGCGACTAGGTGTGACCCAGGTCTAACAATCTTGGCATGTTGCTCAGGTGACCATGATGTGACCCAGGTGTGACTCTTGCTGGGAGTCCGTGACCGAAACCAAGAGTACAACACGCCTACTGTGGAAGCAGGTCCCTTCTCCCATCTAGACCACTGCATGTAGTGTGACTCTCCAAGTGGCCTGCCATGTCCATCCAATATCGAGTCATTCCACATGATTGGCTACCTGTGAATTTCCTCACGAGAGGTGGGTGGAACTCTGCGAAGAGTGTTTCTAAAGTTGCCCCACGATTTCAGAATAGCAGCCATGAGAGGGGAAGGTGGAGATTTCAAATGTTCTGAAGTAAAGATCTATCGGATGCTGTCCATCCAATCTTCCCCATGAGATGGAGTACAAGATTAAATGCTGCATGAGAAGAAATATTTCCAGGGCTCCTGTCCAGGCATCAATCCACGTACTACAGACTTGCAGAGCAAGGCCAAACACTACAAGTTCGGGTCAATAATATTGAGACCTCCTCCTCCTCTGAGGAGAATGAGGGTCTCCCAAGCCACCCTGGCTATAACATCTGAGGTGCCATCTAACCCGCTCCATAGGAAGTTGTGATAGGTCTCATGAGCTGAGCGATGCAACCTCTAGACCTGCACCAACGAGCAAATGAACCAAGCAGTGGCCAATAATACATGGTTCACAACCACAACTCTACATGCAAGGTCAAGTCTGGCAGAACTCCAAAAGATGAGTTTTCTCTTGATACACTCCAACACGAGAGAAAACTGTTGTGCTGGAGAGATGCCCACCCCAACTTGGCATCCCAAATATCTGACGGAAACACCCCTCTGAATCCAAGTGAACCCTATGTCAGTCCCCCATTCTGGAGTGTCTCCATCACTGATCCAAAAGCCATTTGATTTGTTCCAATTAATGTGTGTACCTGCCGCAATGCAAAACAACTCCTACGCCGTCCTGAATGAAGTCAGTGTCTGAGCCTCATCATCAGAGAGGACGCTCTGCCAGTGTCAGGATTCCAGATGCTTTTTATGCAGAGGAGAGCCTCACGGAGGATATTTTACAGATTTGGGTTTCTCACATACAGGGTGGAGCTGTCCACCCATCTCAGGTAGCTGCAGCCTTATCCGGAATTAGTGACTATTATCATACAGTCGCTGATTCTAGGAAACGTGAGATTCTCATATGTGAGATTGGTATGAGCCAGCAGTTAGCGTCCCTTCAGAGGGAAGAGCAGAAGAGGCCCACAGATGCTTGGATTCAGGAGCGCCTTGCTGCAGCAAGGGCTCATTTGCAGACATTGTTGGATCAAAGAGTAGAATATTACTTTCATACACGGGAATCCTTTTGGATTCAGATGGGTGGCAGGGTCAACAAACACTTTTTCTCTACTCATGGGCCCAAACATAGTAGAGATAGTGTTTCGTAGCTAGTTGACTCAGACGGGGTGTTACAATCAGATCCTGATGCTGTCATGTGTGTAGCTTCAGATTTTTTTGCATCCCTTCTTACTGCAGATCCAGGCACACAGGCCATTGATGATGCTAGAGAGGTTATTTGGCAGTGTATCCCTGTATTGGTGAAGGATGCGATGGATGTTTCTCTGGATGCACCTTTCGCCAATGCAAAATTCAAGACTGCATTACTTGCCCTTCACAAGGGCAAGTGCCCAGGTTCAGATGGACTTACCCCCTCCTTTTTCATTAGCAGATTGGTGATCACATTACATCAGCCCTACAGGGCATGTGGGACTCTGGTGAGATGCCAGACTCACTTACAGATGGTCTCATTCATCTCATCCCAAAGGGGGGTAATAGGAATCTTGTGTCTCAATGGAGACCCATCACTCTATTGGGCACTTTTTACAAGATTCTGGCGAAAGCCATTAGTCTATGACTACAGGTTTTTCTTCCAGATTTGATTCATGACACGTAGACAGGGTTTGTGCATGGCAGAAGTATTTTTCATAATATTTTCTCATTTTGGGAGGCCTCAGAATGGGCCATGCAGAGCCGCCAGAGATTGGCCATTCTACTCTTGGACTTTGAGAAAGCTTACGACAAAGTAGACTGGGATTTTTTAGAGGGTACTCTATCTCGCTTTGGTTTTTTAGATGCATGGATTAGAGGAGTATTCTCTCTCTCCAGATCAGCCCATAGCCACTTGCTCATTGGGGGGGTAAGAGGGGACAGGTTTCAGATTTCCAGATCCGTCCGCCAAGGATGTCCTCTTGCCCCGTTTCTTTTTTTGTTTGTGGCGGAAGCTATGAGTATCTACATTAGATCTCAAGCTGATATTTATGGGCTGAGGCTTCCTATCCGCCGGGAAGAAGAGCTCCTAGATAGTGAGTTGGCAGATGACACGGCTGTTTTTTTGGATGCCTCCCTCAGGACACTCACTTCCTTCCGGACAGCCTTGGATTTGTTTTGCACAGCTGCAGGTGAACACATTAATTGGCATAAATCCAGTGGTTTTTGGATTTGCGAGGATGACACCCCGGATTGGGGTAATGATTTTGGCTTCACTTGGGTACAGAGGGGCGTCTCCGTCAGATATTTGGGCTGCCAGGTTGGGGTGGGCATCTCTCCTTCACAACAGTTTGCTCCGGTGTTGGAAAGCATCAGAAGAAAGCTCCTTTTCTGGAGCTGAGCCAAACTTGACTTGGCCTCCAAGGTGGTGGTGGTTAACCAGGTTCTTCTAGCCACAACATGGTTTGTATGCTCTTGTTGGTGCCACTCTGGGGATTGTATCACTCAGCTTAGGAGGCTTGTACGAAACTTTTTATGGAGTGGTCTAGATGGCACAACTGATGTTACAGCCAGGGTGGTTTGGGAGACCTTGATTATTCCTACAAGAGACATCGACCCAGATCTACAGTGCAGAGCTTTACTATGCAAGTTCGTTGTGAGAGGGCTTATGCCAGGGCAAGAGCCTTGGAAGGATTTTTTTATCAGATGCATACAATCTCGCACGCCCACTTCAGGAGAGGATTGGACACACAGTACTAGATGGGTTTTCACCACAGCCCACCTCAGGTCTCCTTCTTCCCCTCTTATAGTTGCTATCCTGAAAGCATGGGCCAGCTTCAGGAGTACTCTTCGCAGGATTCCCCCATCCACCCGTGAAGAGATTGAAAGGCAGCCTATCATGTGGAATGACAGGATTTTGGATGAGCTTGGCAGACCACTTGGAGCTTCTCCTTACATGCAGTGGCCAAGATGGGAGAGGGGCCTTGCATCTACAGTGGGAGCATGGAAAGCCTTCAGGAAGCTTCCTGCAGACCAACAGGCCCAGATGGTTCTTAATCTCAGAGGGAGTGCAGGGAGAGTCCAACAGATTGATGCAGCCTTGCCCTTGGATTGGGTGGACACAGATGACATGCCTATTACTTGCTCCACCTGGATGGGGGCATTTTCCAAATTGGGAGTTCCTTTACAGGTGATTGCTTTTCTTGACCCACATGAGGATGCCTTAGTATTTGATGTTTCTTTGGGGGGCAGGCTATCCAGATCCACAGACGATATCTTGTTGGAGGTACCGTTTCAGCCAGTCAGGACAGTGGGCTTCATGGAGCATGGCTCTCTTTCTAGTGGTACTTGGATCCTGACCCGCTTCTCCTCGCCCTTGGCTCATGGAGGCTGTGTCTCTATGGAGGTGTCCCAATTAAGTTTTTGCAATGGGACCCTGGGGAATGGGAATGGATAGATGAAGGGCACCGAGAGAAGGGCATCCCCTTCTTTCGTTACACGGTCAGTAATGCCAGGAAATTCCAGCTCAGCTATAGGGGTTGGAGGCCCACCAGAGCTCATCATTGGGAGAACTTTTAGATTCCTGCTGACTTGCAGAAATTTTTTTGGCAGAGACTTTGGAAATCCCACCGGAATAGAAAAATCACTCTCTTCTTTTGGCTTTCTATTCGTGGTGGGATATCAGTTTACCATTGGAGGTCCAAGTTCGGAGCTGACCCTTCTTGCCCTCGCTGCCTTTCTGCTTTGGAGACAATACAACACTGCCTTTGGGATTGCAGATAGGCGAGAATCATATGGAAGGGGATTGCAAGACTTTTCAGCACTTTTGTTCGCCTACCTTTCTATATGACCTGGGGATCAGTGGCTTGGCTTACTCTTTCAGGGCCCCAGGTATTTTTTGAGAGACTTGATTCCTCTTGGGCTCTTCACATCCGACGACACCTTGTGGAGTCGTGCTCTCTAGAGTATGTTCCGGCCACTCTTTTCAGGGCTGCTCACTCCTCGGTCGACTCTCCATGGGAGATCCTAGCTAGCATTGCAGCATGGCACATTTGGAGAGCCAGATGCATTGAGGCTTTGGAGGGTTCTCAGGTTCACCCTTGTCAGATCTTGGCCAGTACTTGGACAGATACGATACACACTCTGATGGCCATTTGGGTGACCATGCAGGGATCATCTCAAGCAGCCTGCTCTAGGAGAGTTACTTTTCTCAGAGATTGGAGAGACTCTCCCTTCTTTGCTGAGACTTCTACAGGGTTGAGATGGCATTTTCAGCCTCAGCCTTGGTTTCTTTCTACCTCATTCCTCTTAGGTGTTTTTATTACATGCTTAGCATGGTGTATTTCCACACAGAGCTTGCTCTAGCGAGTTTCTTTCTTACTTAATAGAAGTCTCTTTTTTGGGAAAAAAAAAAAGTCAGTGTCTGTGGAGTGACATCCAAAAAAACAACAGTATCGTCTGCCAACTCACTGTCTAAGAGCTCATCCTCCTACCTCAAAGGAAGCCTTAGCCCTACAATATCAGCTTGAGCTCTAATGTAATAGCTCATAGCTTCAGCCACAAATAAGAACAGAAAGGGTGCTAAGGGGCATCCCTGGCGGACTGATCTAGTAATCTCAAACATGTCCTCCTGACTCCACCAATAAGAACCTGGCTGTGGGCTGATCTGTAGAGGGCTGACACCCCTCTGATCCATGCATTTGAGAAACCAAAGAGAGTAAGTGTGCCGTCTAGGAGCCCCAGTCGACCCTGTCATAAGCTCAAAGTCCAAGAGTAGAATGGCCAGCCTATGGCCATTATGCATGGCCCAATCAGAAGCCTCCCAAAATGAGAAGATGTTGTCAAAGATGCTCCTCCCATGCACAAAGCCTATTTGCGTATCATGAATAAGATCTAGCAGAAAGGATTGCAGACGAAGGCTGATAGCTTTTGCTAAGATTTTATACAAAGTACCCAGTAAAGTAATCGGTCTCCACTGAGACACTAAATTCCTGAAGATCATAACCTTGGTTTTACCTAGATTGACCTTCAAATCATGGGAGTCACCTTTCTTTCATACAACACCTTTCTTTATGACCTGGGGTTCAGTGGCTTGGTTATCTCTCTTACTGGTCCACAGGTGTTTTTTGAGGGACATGATCCAGATCCAGCTTTCATTGTACAGCGACACTTAGTGGAGTCTTGTTCCCTACAAGATGTTCCCCTCACTCCTTTCAAAGCTGCTCATGCCTCAGTAGACACGTCTTGGGAGATTTTGGCTAGCATTGCAGCTTGGCATATTTGGAGAGCCAGGTGTACAGAGGTGATGGAGGGTATCCAGGTTCACCCTTCCTAGATTATGGACAGTATTTGGACTGACACAGTACACACTCTGATGGCCATTTGGGTGAGCATGCAGGGATCCTCTAGAGTAGCCACTGCCAAGAGAGTTACTTTTTTCAGAGTTTGGAGGGGATCTCCTTTCTTCTCTGAGTTTCTTGCAGGGTTGAGATGGCATTTTCAGCCTCCGCCTTGTTTCTTTATTAGCTCACTTTGAGCTATTTTTTCCTCATGAAATCCATGATGTACTACCACATTTGAGCTTGCTCTCGCGGTTTTCATTCATACTTAATAAAGTAATTTTCTTGAAAAAAAATAAAAAAATCATGGGAGTCAGAAAAATACTGAAGTGCGTCAAGGTGTCTCTGAAGTCCCTCTGCAGAGGAAGACAAAAGAGCCACATGGTCTGCATAAAGCAATATCTGGATGGATCAATGTGCCAGCGAGAGAGCAACCAGTCCCCCCCCGTGCCTGCATCACTGTCGTCTGTGTAAAGGCCAAACAGAGTGGGTGATAAAGGAAACTCCTATTTGATCCCAATAGTGCTCATGATCTCATTTGTCCACCCAACCCCTCTGCCTGCAACTTGCTCATAAAGTGCCATGATAGTCATACCCCAAATCCTGTAGGCGACGTATGAGGCGATCTCTCGGGACTGTGCCAAATGCCTTGCGGAAATCCACAAAGCAACAATAGATCCTCTATTTCCGTGCCCTCGCCTCCTCGATGACACACCTGAGCGTGAGAATATGATCCATAGTGCCATGATCACGTCGGAAACCAGCCTGTCCTGTTGCTCTAGGTCCTCGACACTCCGCAAATCGGCTGATCTCGAAATCAAGCACGGATGCATAGATCTTGGACATCACATGTCCAATCATAATGGTCCTATAATTCTTCGGGTTCATGGGATCCCCTGCCTTGTGGATAGGTGAAATAATGTTAATAGTCCAGGTGCATGGAAACCCTAAATAGACAGCTTCATTAAAAAGCTTCACTAGGATCGGGGTCAGGATGTTAATCCCATATGCAATAAACTCAGTGCATAGCCCCTTATGATCCTTTGCTCGGCCATTATGAAGTTTCATTACGGCATCCCTCACCCCCCCCATAGTGAAGAGGGTGTAGGAAGTGGGGCATGGCATATGTGAGAGGTCAGGGGCTGGCTGGTTTTGGATGTCATATAATGTGCATGGGTAATCATCCAGACTTGAGTGTCAGTGAGTGGTGAGGGGGACCGCCGTCCCTCTAGGAATCTCTGCCAGAATTCCTTAGATTTGTTACTGAACAAAATGTTCAATAGTTCCTCCTCGTTCCGACAAATGAAATCTAGTTTCTTCCTATGTAGTAGTCTATGATACTCTCGTAGCATCTCTAGTTCGCTCAGAAGGCTGTTTCTAGCTTCGAATTTGAGCTGACGGCGTAAAGCCTTACACTCTTCATCGTACCAATTATTACAGGGTACGGTCTCAGGAGGTGGTGGGCGAGTGGAGTGAGTGGTGTGAGGGAAAGCATGGAGGACAGCCTCGTGTAGTGAGCGGGTGATCAAGGCAGCTTGGTCCTCTAATAGGGTTATGAAGTCAATGTAAGCAAGTAGTATATATAGATGGTCAGAGTAGGCAAGTGAGTAGTCACGGTAAGCGTATATCATGGTATGAGGAGTAAGAACTCAGTGGGGTGGAAGGTGTTGTGCAACGGTGGGGAGTGGAGACGCTAAAGAAAAGGTAAGTGATCAGCCCTTGGGGGGAGAGGTGCTGTAGTGAAATCGGTGATCCGTGAAGTGAAGGCAGGGGATCCCATGATGTAATCAACAATGCTAGAGCCCCCCCCATGTGGGAAGTATGTGAAACCACTCGAGGTGGGCCATCTGTCATTGAGACCATTATAGATAATGAGATCATGCATCCTACCAAGGTCTAGTAGAGCCTGTCCATAAGATGTGACTGGCCCTCGTCTGTTAGCTGAAACCCGTATCACACCTGCATCCTCAAGGTCAACGTCTGGCAGTAGAATGGAATCATCCCCCAAGTCAAGAAGTGGTACTTGATAGGTGCCTATCCTTGCATTGAAGTCTCCAACTAGGAGAACTTCTCCGCGGCTCGAGAAATCAACAATGGACTGATATAGGGCTGCAAATGGAGATGTCTCAGTCTCATTTCGGATATCTCTCGCAAAGTGGGAGCTCTTGGGAGGGAAGTAGCATATTGCAACAAATAGATCCTGGCTATCCACATGTCGAATCCGGATCCAAAGAAATCTAGAATGAGTATCTCTCTGGTGTATCGACATGGTTTCCGAAAGGGTGGATCTGTAGAGAACTGCAACCCCTCCTGATCCACATACCCCCCCTGTGTCCCTAGTCTCATCTTTATAGACAGACTCCCACAAGAGGAGGTAGGGTAGGAAGGGAAGAGAGCTATGGAGAATGGAAGCAAAGGAAACAAGTAGAAAGTATGAAAGACATAATGAAAGAGCATGAACCAAAAGAAAGTACTCACCAAAGTGCTTGTAGGCTTGATTAGATTGAATAATTTGACAAGTGACAAGTACAAGCCTTTATAGGATAGGCACACACTAGAATACCAAAGTGTATATGGGATATTTCCCAATATGACACGTGGCACTCACACATAAGACTCTACTAGAACTCCTAGTAGAACACACTAAAACATACTCAACTTGACTTCATGTTCTAACACTTTTTCCTTTTTGTAAATCACATTATATATATATATATATATTTTTTGAAAAAAACAGTGCTGATTATATTACTTCGAAAACAAGATACATGAGGTCAGTTTTGGAGCTGACGGGGCTGCGTTCACAAATCGGATGCAGCCCTAAAAGGAAACAGAAAGCTCTCTCTCACGGAGGGATCAGGCGAGTGTGAATGAACAGCCAGAGAGGTGGTGAATAGCGCCACTGAAGGCCCTGAGAAGTATGCTTGAAGAAGAGGCCCTGCGTATCCCAATCACGGAGGAAACGTCTCCGCTTCTCCCGGTTAGCCCAGGAATCTCCCTGTATCTGGTCCCACTGGCCTCTGAGTGTGTGTATAATCTCACTCCAGATGTCGGTCATGACCTGGGCAGTCGAAAGAGAGGTGCCACCGAGGATCTGCGCGCAGCGCGAGGTCCAAATGTGCCATCTAGCGATGCTGCTAATAATCTCCCAGACTGGCTGCCTCTCTTGAGATCCTGTGTCAGCCTCTGCCAGGTGCGGCGGAATGCCCTTTAGCGGCCCCCAAGTCCCCTGTGTGATAAGGAACATGGGGTCCTGCGGGCCAGCCTCGAACAACTCATGAAAGCCAGGTGTGGTGCTGCACCAGCAGAACGCGCCCCAAGTGATCAAACCTAGCTCCGGTGCTGCGCGAGTAAGGATCCCGAATGTCCACCTCCACACTTCCTGGGCGCGAGTGCAGCTCCACAGGCAGTGTTTTGGTGACTCCTCGTCCTCATGACAGATCTGACAAAGTCCATCCTGACCAACCTGCCGCAACCAGCTCCCCACTGGAAGACCCTTGTGGGCGAGTAGCCAAAGGAAGTAGGAAATCTTCCGCGGCCGCCAGCTCTCCCACAAGGCCTTCCAGAAGGCCTGCAAAAATAGCCTGGAGATACCCTGAGCATACCAATTGGGCCGCTGGGTGGGCGGGCGGCTCTGCATCCTCCCGAGAACTCTTTTGCCCAATGTCGTGCTGTAAGCGAAGAAAGGGGTCGGCCCCTGGCCTGCCACAACCTCTGGCCATCTCCACTCACCTGGGTCCCAATCAAGCTCTGACAAGGCCCGCCCCTCCCAAAGCTAGAGTCGCCATAACTGTAGCTGATCCTGCTCTATACTAGGATCGGTCCGCCAAACCTTCCCCACGAGGCCTACGACCCGAACCCTCTGCCACGGGAGAAGGGGGTCGATGAGCACACCCTCTCTCCTGAGTCGGCCGTCCCCCAAAACTGCAAAGAAGAAAACAAAGGTGTTGTCCATCCGGCCTGCAACCACCAGTGGGATGCCACGGGGGGTGAACTGTCCAAGCCAACGGTCATCACCAGGCATGAGGATCTGAATCTCGGGTGGAGCCAACCAACTGGCAGGAATCGCTCCGTCTATCTCTGTGCGTCTCGCCTGAGCTCCACGGACACCTCCAGCTGCGGCTGCTAGAGCAACGGTCTCCAAGTGTCTGTAAGTGTCCCTCCAAACTCAAAGGGACCGAGCTGGCCCCCGCATCCAACCGTCCCACATGATATGTGACCTCTCCCCCAGCTGAAGGCCCAAGGCATCTCTGACCTGATCATTCCAGATGAGCGGCTGGCGGTCGATCTTCTCCTGACAGCTAGGAGGGGATTGGATGAGACTGAGACTGAGTCGCCTCCAAACCATGAGAAGGCTACGAATGAGCGGGGAGCGGGGGTGAGTGAGCGGTGCAGAGGTGAAGATCCACCGGAGGGACGGTAGCCACTCTCCGCCTCGGCGCGGGATGCAAGAACCGATCCCCTGCTGAAGTAACATCTTCCACGTTTGCCCCCTCGGGGTCAAACCGCGGATAACTAACTTGCCCAGCAGGGCTTGACTCTGAAGCTCAGGATCAATGACCCCCAAGCCATCCTCAGCCTGCGGAAGAATGACTGTCTGCCATGCTACCCTGGCTCTGGTATCTCTGAGACCATCCCCCCCAGACCACAGGAAATTCCGGACCAACCTCCTGAGCTGTGCCACGCTGGATCTCGAGAAGCACCAACAAGAGGCCACATACCAGGCCGTGGCCAGAAGAACCTGGTTGACTACAAGAGCACGACCTGCAAGAGAGAGCTTAGCAGTGCTCCAGAAAGCCAGCTTCTGTCGAATGGAATCTAGCACCGGGAGAAACTGCTGAGCTGGCGTGATGTCCAGGCCGACCTGAAAGCCGAGATATCTAGCTATCTGTCCCCACGGGATCCTTCTGAAACCCAAAAACCTCCCCCCACTGTGAGCATGCCTCAGGGTTTGTGAGAAAACCAACTGATTTGTTCCAGTTGATTTTCGCACCGGCTGCCGAGCAGAAGACCTCTAAGGCCAGCCTCACCCTCTCCAGCATCATCTCATCATCCTGAACGTACAGTGCTGTGTCATCTGCATACTCCGAGTCCAGGAGCTCCGTGTCCTCCCTGATGGGAAGGCGAACACCCCGGATCCCGGTCGACCTCGCCCGAAGGTAGTATGTCATCGCCTCGGCGAAGAAGAGAAACAGGTAAGGAGCGAGGGGGCAACCCTGACGCACTGATCTCTCCAAACGAAATCGCTCTCCCATCCTGCCGCCGATGATGACCCTATTGGAAGCTGTCCTGTATAATGCTGAGATACCCTGAATCCATCCTACTGGGAATCCTAGTCTCTCCAAAGTACCCTCCAGGAAGGACCAGTCCACTCGATCGTAGGCCTTCTCAAAGTCGAGAAGTAGGATGGCTAAGTGCGACCCACTGTGCTGAGCCCACTCCGTCGCCTCTGAGAAGGTAAAGACATTATCCAGGATACTGCGATCCTGGACAAAGCCTGTCTGAGTGTCATGAATGAGGTCAGGAAGTAGAGGCCGAACTCTGGCGCTGATCATCTTGGCAAGGATTTTGTAGGCAGTGGTGAGGAGAGTGATCGGGTGCCACTAACGGATCTCTTGTCGGTCTCCTGCCTTCGGGATGAGGCAAATCAATCTCGAGGAGAGGCTCTCTGGCATATGTCCGTTGCTGAAAATCCTCTGGAGGGCTGCTAGGAGGGGCTGATGGATTTGATCCCAGAAAGAGGTGAAGAAAGCGCGAGAGAGCCCATCCTCGCCAGGGCATTTCTGCCCATCGATGGCCATCAAGGCCTCCTGCATCTCGACTGTAGTGAACGGTGCCATCAATGTCGCCTGCATGCTGGGCTGAACAAGGGCTGGAATGTGCCTCCACACCTCCTCGCGGGAACGTCTAGTACGAGGGGCAAGCTGCTCCTGCTGGAAAAGAGTCCTGTAGAAGTCGGTAGCCAACCCCAAGACCTCTTCCGGATCAGTAACGATGTGCCCCTCCACTATCCTAGGACTCCGGAGCTGATCCCCTGCTGCCCTCTAGCCATGCGTCCTGAAGAACTCTCTGCTCATCCGGTCACCCTTCCAAGCCCAGTAGGAGAGGGAGGCGTGATAAGAAAACTCTGAGCGGCGCTGGAGAGTCTCCTCAAGAAGGGCTCTGGCTCGAAGGGCCTGGATCCGAAGCTCCTCCGAACCCGGAGCTGCCTGCTTTGGAGTCGCTGAATGGAGGCGAGCTCCCTACGAAGAGCTCTCTCTCTGCCCCACCACTCCTGGCGAACCTGAAGGGCTGCGAGCTGGCAAATCTGGCTGGACTCCTGCAAAGCGTGCGCCACCGACTCTACCAGATCCACGCACTCGCCCCAATCTCTGTCCCAAAGGCTACCGATACTACTGCGCACCTCCTCCCTAGAGAAGATGGAATCGGGAATCCTGCACGAACGGGGAGGAAGGGACTAAGCTGCCGAGTCTAGTGATAAGAGCACAGGCGCGTGGTCGGAGAGTGTCGTCCCTAGCACTATACCCACCTGACCACCTCTGCTGATGGCCCAATCACTGACATAAAATTTAGGAAGGGGAAGGAGGCTGAGGGGTAGGCAACTCAGACTCCACGGAAGCGACTAGCGGGGGGGGCAGAGGAGGGGGAGTGGGGGCTGCCCGCGGCTGAGGAACCATCGGTGTAGCTGACACTGCAGGAGAGCTGAGAGGGGCGGGGGAGGGGGGATGGGGCTGAAACTAGGACTGGGGCTGAGTAGGAAGAGGAGGGGGCTGAAGAGGAAGAGGTGGGGGCTGATGCTGCGGGTCAGGAAGAGGGGGCTTCGGCTGGGGAAGGGGCTGGGGCTGAGTGGAAGGGGGCTGGGGAGTGGAAGAGAGGGGGACCTGAGGCTGCGGAGGGCGGGCTACAGACGAAGAAGAAGCTCTCCTAGGACCCTGGGGCGGCTGCCTGTCAGGTCTCTGAGGCGCTGCTGTAGGTTGGGTAACCTCTGCCTCCTTGCCTTTGTCAGAAATCTTCTTATTCTTTCCTCTTTTCCTTCTGACCTCGGTCCAGCCGCCAGCCATCTCTGGACCGGACTCCGGCTGCCTCTGCTCCTCCTGACGTGGCTGCCCGGAGGGGGGGGGAGGGGGCGGGGGGGGGCCGAGAGGAGCTGGAGAATCGTGGACAAGCAGCAGCCAGGTGCCCAAAGCTGTGACACCTCAGGCACCGGCCTGGCTGTCCTGTGACTACCATGCTCTGAGTAATGCTGCCAGCATCTGTCACGATCTCAATCACTGCAGGGAGAGTCGCAGGGTTTGCCACAGCCACACGGACTCGGGGAGCTCCTGCCGCAGTAACCGCGTCGACGAAAGTGTCATGCATCACCCAGCCAAAGTGGGAACCCAGGTCCCTGACTATCGGCCGCAACTCAGCAGCAAGGCCTGGAAAAACTAGCGTCACTGGGTGGCGAGGTATGCGGAAACGAGCATCAAAGTCTGCTGCGCTGAATCCACGGTACCAAGGGACTATCATGATGATCTTTCCATCCATAGATGTGGGGGAACCAGCAATCAAGTTGCTCGCAGCTTTCGCAGTGGAGAGTTTAAGCCAGAAGATGCCCCTTCCCATAAGGGCCACCTCCTCAATGTGACTGTCCTCTAGCATGAGAGTGGACTGGAGCCAGTCCCTGATGGCTGATCTGGAGGGAGAGTGTCCAATGACTCTACCATAGACGGAAGTAAGGGCAAAGTCATTGGCAACCTGTTGTACCCGACTGTTGCTCTGTCAAGATCACGCGGTAGGCATCTGGAGAGGGAGGGTCCGGCTGGGCCTCCGGTTCCGTGCAGGAAGCCGCCATACCGCCAAGACAAACTGCGAGACCTCCGATGAAGAAGAGGCTACCACCAAAAAGGGGGGGAGATAGACGAGGGATGGAGCCTGGGTGTGACGGAAGAGGATGAGGCGAGACGAATCGAGGCGGGCGGGGGAAGCGGAGGCGAAGGCGGGGGCGGAGGCGGAAGGCGGAAGGGGGCAGAGGCGAGAGCAGAGGGCGGAGGTCGAAGGCGAGGGAGAGGGACGGCGGCGGAGGCGAGGGCGGAGGGGGGAGGGGCGAGGGCGAGGAGCGAGGGCAGAGGGCGGAGGGGTGGAGGGGGGTGAAGGGTGAGGGCGGAGGGCAGGGGGGGGGTGAAGGGCGAGGGGCGGGGCGGAAGGGCGGAGGGGCGGGGCGGAAGGGCGGAGGGGCGAGGGGCGAGGCGAGGGGCGGGCGGAGGGGCGAGGCGAGGGGCGGGGGGGTGAGGGCGAGGGGCGAGGCAAGAGGTGAGGCGAGGGGCGGAGGGGCGAGGGGTGAGGGCGTGGAGGCGGGATGAGGCGAGGGGTGTGCGGCGAGGGCGAGGGGGAGGAGGAGGGTAGGGAGGTAGAGGCTGCGGAAGGGAGGGAGGGGGGCTCGCAGGCAACTGGATGGATAGACGTAATCTTAATTAGGGTGTAAATCACATTATATGAGGATGGAAGTGGTGCTTGTCTATAACCTTTCCTGGCAAAAAGATGTATGTATCTCGTTGTTCTTTTTTAATAGAACATGCAGATCTACTTTTTGCATGGTGTCTGGTTTTTCTGGCAATGTGGCATACATAAACCATAAGAAAAACATTTTCCCTGCAGTGCCTAGTCAACCACATACAATTATTGTGCTAATTTGTACTTGTATCAGTGTGCTGAAGCTGCTTTACATTCTATTTTTTTGATGCTAGGACCTGAAGAATCTTCAAAATGAAAGGAGAAAGATAGAACTCTGTGCAAAAGCTACTGTTCAGTTCCTGGCGCATTCAAACAATGGGGAGAGCCTAAATATGCAGGTGTTATTACTTTGTCGGATTATTTGCTGGTGTACGCTAGTTTTCTCGCTTGAAATTTATTTTGATATCACACCACATGATCAAGTCATCATTTTCTGGAGCACCACAAGACTAAGTCATTTTTTCCTGGAACATTTGTTGCAATAGGGGAAGCTAGCTCATGAGCAGTACTTCAAGGGGATAGGAGGAAGTGTTGACTCCGCTTTTGCTGGAGCAGGGACCAAACGTCAAAGGACAAGTAAAGCTGATCATGAAACTGGAAGTAAGCTGTTTAGATCCAGCCTTGGGAAACGCCATCCTGTGTCAAGAGATAGATATGACCCAATTCTTGTCTCTTCTTTTGACCTATCTGTTTATGATCACTCAAATAGGCATCTGCAGCACGCTCTGCCACACAATGACAATCCCAGTGAGATGAGCAGAGAGTATCGACACAAGCAATCTCCTCATTGTGAAGGCCAGCTACAAACAAAAAGAAACTGCAATCTGCAAAATCCGTTGCACTTTAGGGTAAAAACGAAGTACAAGACTCCTCTGTGGGTTGATAGGATGACAAGGGGTAGACCTAGCCATGATTTGAATGAATTTCAAAGGAGAGATCCACCTGACAGATTGACAGCAAACAACTATGTTGTAAGAAGAAGTGTACGACCTCCAGGATCCATATTTAGGACTAGCGCCCCAATACAATGGACTGCTGAACCTATAAAGAGATCACGTGTGCAAAGCAATAAGAAACCCCAAGCAATTTCAAAAGTAAAAGTGAAAAGATCAGTTTTCCCTGAGCACTTTAAGGCAAAACATATTCCGGGATCTCAAAACAAGATTGCTCGACGGGCCTCCAGCAAAGAGGAATATTGCAGGGAAGAAGCAAAAAATTCAAAGGTTCAAGACAATGATGATGCAACAAGCCAGAGAAATGTACAAAAATGTGTGATGTTTGAAGAAGCAGAGGTGGCTATTCTGATACAAGAAGAATCAAGAGAAAAAGGTGCTTCATCATCAAGCGCTTTTCCTAAGGATCTCAGAAGACATTTGCTTGAAAATATTTCTGGAGCAGTTGTAGAGCCGAGGATAGATGATGCCGTGAAAAAGAGAGTCAGTATAGAGCAGATCCTATCCATACAGGACATAAGCGAAGCAAAACAGCCCGGATATTTGAATGATCTTTTGTCTGAAACTGAGTTGTCTGATCCTATTTTATATGATTACAAAAAACAGCTGGAAAGTGAAGTAGAACAAGGTGCTTTGTTAGCAATTACTCTTCAAAGTATCTTAAACAACCAGTCAGTGGATGAAATCAGGTACTCAATCTGGTTCATTCTAATTCTGTATCATAGTTTAAGGTTCTGGGTACAATGCTTGGAATTCTTACGTGATTTAAGGATTTTAATGAGGAAAATAAAACTCGCCAATGAAGGGTACAATATGAAAACACAAGGATATGTCCCCGGATTACTTTCATTCAAAGGGCTGAACAAATAGCCACTCCTGTTGTTTATAATGTCATATTATACCACCATCTGTGAGATGAAGGAAAGGGCCTCGCTTCCATATACTGATAAAAGACTCTCTCCTGTGCCTAGCGTGATCTGAATCACCCTGGAGTCTTTATCTAACCCTGAGAGTATGAGTGAAATGCTGACCAGTGTCTTTGAGGCTGATGTGGTCTACTGCTCTATGGCCTGCCTGCACCTAGCTGTCCATATGTACCAGGCAATAATCCTCGCTCTCAGCTCCCATCTATGACAGTGTCACCGTCTCCGTGAATTCTCTAGTATGAATGAATTTCAAGTCCTGCCCTACCAATCTGAAGGACAAATTCTCCCAAATGTCCTTGTACCCATAGGCAGGTCCTCTATTTGGAACCCAGGCCACTGCAGCCCAGATCACCAACATCTCATCATGAATCCCAACGAAGACCATCTGCTTGAAGCTCTATACCAATGCTCCTATGCTAGTGGCAATTCCCCTATGTGAAACCACATTGTGGCATGTAACTGGAAAATAACCAAACCCAAATCAATTGCCCATCGCAAGGGCTCTGTGTGCCAATGGACAAAGGAAGTGAGAGATCTTTTTTTTGCATGTAACTATCTCAAGGCCTGCACCAGAAATCCTCAAGGAACCTCTGAGAGAGTCCGTGTGTATGCCAATGCTCTGCTATGGTTGGCGTGCCATCAATCCTCCCCATCTGGGATCCTGAAGGAAAGGTTCTCTCCAAACCCACTCTCCTGGGTCCCACTGAAGCCTCCACAATGGTTTCCTCTCCCAAACCCAAAACCCCTAAGCCTCCTCCTTTGCTATGCATGGATTTGAATCAATATACCACCTTCTTTAATACTGAGGTACTATTGTTGTGACTCTCTGAGGCGAAGATCCTCCAAAGTCCGGCTCATGGCCTCACTCCCTTAAGAAACAGGCTCTCCTAGAAGTAGACCCATGAGAGGATCCTTGGATCCCACTCCAGATCGCCATGACACTATGTATGATGTATGTCTTGCTATTATGATGAAAAGAGATAGGAAAGACAAATCTAAGAACTATTAATGGCTTGTGTACATCTGAATTGCTGTGCTGTGAGACTAGCAATGATCTCCCATGCTAATTCAATAGAAAGCAATGATCTCCCACACTGATTCAATGGAAAAAGAGTGAGGAGTAAGAGAAACTACATCCAATAAAATAACTTGTGGGTTTCCCCTACAAACCTTGAGTGCTATATTTTCATGTGATCCCTTGTATCACCTTTGTGGTTCAGATTGGATAAGCCAAGCTTTTGATCCGAAGTGATAAACAAATAACGAATCACCTTTTTGAACCCTGCCAAGTAAGAAAGTGATACCTTGCCAGATCTTTGTGGGCCTCTCCAAAGGTAGGTTTACCTAAGGTAGCATGGTTGCACAATTTCATCCTTAAGGATATAGCAACCTATGAGAGAAGAAGCAAATAAAACAATGTCATTTTATAAACCCCCTTGAAATTGTTTGTCGAACTCTAATCCTGAAGCCTGTATAAATGTATTGGTGGAAAGGCTTTTTGTGAAAATGTCCACCACGTCCTAGTGAGGTGGACAATAGATGAGGTCAATGAAGCCATCCTTAATAAACCCCAAATGTAGTGATAATGATTTTCAATGTGCTTCATGCAACAAACATGAAAGATAGGATTGTTTGCAATGGCGATGCAGCTCCAATTGTCACAATAGGTGGAACTGGCCACAATGTCTTGTGAATGATGCAGATCATGCATTAAATTCCTTGACCGCATGTGCTCCTTATGGCTGCATTTTCTGCCTTATATTCCGCTTCACTGGATGAAAGAGAGACTCTAGCTTGCATCTTACTGATACATGAAATGCACGCTGAGAACAATAAGAAACAATAGGCAAAAGTGGAGCATCTGTCATCAATGTCCCCTGAACAATATGAGTCTATGTATTCATGAAGGTCAATGTCACAATGTTGAATGTAATGCAAACCAAAGGTGCGATTGCCATGTACATAACCAAACCAGCAACCCTAAATAAACGAGGCTGCCTATCAGCTGTAACTTGTGAGTGTTAACAAAGCTTTGGTTTTTCTCATGCATGGCATGATATCCGGTAAGCTGGCGAGACCGTGTCTATGGAGAAGGCGTGGCCCCCCTTTGTAAGCCAAGCTGCCATACCCCACGTGAAATCTCTCTGCGTGCTTTGAAGTTGTGCCACAATCCGAAGTGCTCCAAGCCAGATCCTCTGAGCTGCTCGGCAGCTCCATAAGCAGGAGGAATAGTCTCCATAGCTCCGACTGTACATCTGTGGTAACTGCCATCCACCCGCATCTACTCAAGCCATGGGCCCACTGGGAGACCACCGTGTGCAGCCATCCAGAAAAAATAGGATATCTTCCGTGGACGCAGGCTAGACCACAGGGGGCCCAAAAATCTGGATCTAACCTTCTCGAGCAGCTGCTGCGCACTCCGGTGTCTCTCCCGCAAAGGGGTCCAGGCCATTGCGTCCATCTAGATGCGACGTCCTATCCGCGTGGTGTACGAGAAGAAAGACACCTCCTCCACTCTCTTTGAGAGACCTGCTCTGACCGGCCATAACCACTCTCCGTGGCCCCACTGTATCTCGCTGAGAGGGCATCCCTCCCATAACCATAGTCTCTAGCTGGGGGAATCTAGGTCTGTGATGCAAGAAGGGTCGATCGACCACTCCTTGCCCAAACGTCCCACTACTTTGACCCTCGGCCAATCCACCTGGCCTAACACCTCGTTCATCTCCTGATCCCCTGTGATCCAGGGTTGCAATAGTCTGCCCGGTCCCACATCATAGAACCGTGCTCTCGTGGGGGCTGGCAACTGCGGACACAACTGAATCCTTAGAGGTACACCCATCCTAGAGAACTATCCTAGCCAGTGTGTTGGAGTTAAAACCTGTAGTCCCTCCCTCCAAGAGTCTGGAATAGCTGCCTCTATCTCCACCATCCTCTGACCAGCCCCGCTCAGATAAGAAAGGACCGCTAGTCATGCCTCTACCTCTGCCTCTGCTAGGAGTCTAGACCATGTCCACAGGGAGCGAGCTAGGCCATTGTCCCACTGTGCCCAGCCAATGTGTAGCCGCGCTGCCCTGGCATCAAACCATCCTGGTCTCTGACCTCCGGGTGCCAAATAAGCTGCTGGCATGCAAACTCCTCCACATAGCGGGGGCTGGAGACCTCCTGAGATCTGCTGCCAGACCCTCAAGAGACTCCTCATCAGGGGTGAGCCCTTCCCTGTGAGAGGGGCCTCTGAAAAGATCCACCACCTGTGGGACGGCTGTCCTGACCACTTGTGCGGGGGGTGTTCCTCAAGAGACCGCACTGCAGGAAAAGTTTCCAGGGCTCCATGCATGGAGTGAGACCCCTGACTATCAACTTGCCCAATAGGGCTCTGCTCTGCATCTCTAGATCTATAATACCATGGCCTCCCTGTGCCTTTGGTACTATCACTATCTACCACGTAACTCTAGCTCTGGTATTGCGAGTGCCATCTGATCTTGCCCAAAGGAAGTTATGCACCAAGTGTCTCAACTGTCCCATGCAACCCCTGTGAAAACACCAGCAAGAGGCTATATACGAGGTTGTGGCCAACAGGACCTGGTTAGCCCCACCAAAGCCCTACCTGCCAGAGAGAGTTTGGTTGAGCTCTAGTAAAGATGCTTGCGCCTCACGCTCTCAAGGACCAAGGCTATCTGCTGCTCTGTGGAGATGTCAATGCCCACACGGCATCCCAAGTACCTCGCCGACTAGCCACTCGGGATCCACTTGAAGCCTACCAATGCACCCCACCGAAGAATCTCTTGAGACTTCTCAGTCACTGAAAGAAAACCGACTGATTTGCCCTAGTTGATCCTTGCCCCTGAGGTGGTGCAATAAACCTCAAGATCCCCCCTGACTTCATCCAGGCTCTCCTCCGAACCCTCCACATACAAGGCTGTATCATTTGCGAACTCCGAGTCTAGAAGCTCCAATTGTCTGCGACCTCAGGAAATAGCCCAACGCCTCCACGACAAAGAGAAAGAGGAAAGGAGCCAGTGGGCAGTGGCCTCCCCAGTGAACTCACCAATCAACATCTGACTGGAGCTCTCTGCATACAAGGCAGAGACGCCTATGATCCACCTATCTAAGAAGCCTAATCTGTGCATCGTTCCCTCCAAGAAGGACCACTCTACCCGATCGTAGGCCTTCTCAAAATCCAGTAGCAGGATCGCAACAAGGGGCTGCGCCTCCTCCCTAGCCCAATCCAGTGCCTCCCAAAAGGTGAAGATGTTGTCAAGGATGCTATGCTCCTGGACAAAACTTGTTTGCGTGTCGTGGATGATGTCGACTAGATGGGTTCATAGCCGCAAACTCAAGACCTTGGCTAAGATCTTGTATGCGGTGTCTAGCAGAGTGATCTCCATTGTCGAATGTTCGAGCGGTCCTGTCCCTTCGGGATCGAACAAATCCAGCCTTCTATCAAGGGGTAGCAAGAGCTTTGGAGCAGCTTGTCTTTGGGATCTAGGGGCCAAAGGAGTGTTGAAGCATGGTACCCAACATTTGGGTCAACAACAATGACCCTAACTCTCATGACCCCATCCCACCCCCGATTGCTTCTATTGTAGAAGGAGGCAAACCTAAGGTAGACTAGGAAACCTAATGAACAAAGAGGTGGCCTGTTTGTCCTCCACTGGATCAAATCCCAATGCTAAGGGTGGAAGAAAAATAAACATGGAGCCGAGTGCTAGAGGGCTGGCCTGAAGAACCACATCTACGGCTCCAAGAGAGCCGAAGACCATGTGGGAGAAACCTCTCCCCCAAAAGACAAACATCTGAAAGGTGCCCCAATAGATCTAAAGAAAGGGCAGAAAGTATGTAGTCCCAGGCCTAGCTCCTAGAAGGTTGAGACCCAATGGTGCATGCAAATAAGGTTGTAGAGCTCTCAAGTTCCACCGCTTTTTGAAGCCTTCTGAGAATAGGCAGGCTCTCAAGCCGGTGAAAATGATAAGGGTTTGACTAAGGTCATCACCAATCAAGGGCAGCAGGCCGATAAGATCCGTGGAAAAAAATCAATTCGTCAGCTTACAAGCTTCACAAGAATCAGCAACGTGGGGTGCAGCAACTGAATTACGTGGTGATATAGCTTTCTATTGCATTCATAATCTTCTGATAACCACTTCTTTCGATCGGGGTGCCTCTTAGATGAGTTCGTCCTGAAAACACCTCTTTTGGGGTTCAGCAAGGTTCTATCTTGCCTCTAGAGTGGTACTCGCAACCAAATGTTGTTGGCCACTACCAGGTTGGTTTGTTGTTGTTGAAGTCACTCGAGAGATTGCATTGCATAGCTTAAGAACCCTATCAAAGACTTCCATTGGAGCAGACTTGGTGGGTCCACAAATACTAGAGCTATAGTTGCTAGGGAGACTCTGATTCTTCTGACCCACAAGGGGGGATTAACATCATTGATTCAAGCACTAAATGCAACATGGAATCTTATGATGGGTTGGACGAAACTATCTTTACTTCTGCAAATTTTAGGATGCGTTCTTCATGACTTATGGATGCTACTGTCAGATCTTGGTGCAATTGTAGGGATTCCTTGGCAAGTGTCAAGGGTTCCTTGTGGAGGATTCTCCCCATTATGCACGATAAGATTGATAGACAAGTGACATGTGAAATGATTCTATTTTGGATAGCCATCGCATACCCTTGGGTTCTTCACATTATATGACATGGTCGAAACGGGAGAGAGGTCTCGCTTCTTCAAGGAGATCTTTGAAGGCTTTTAAGGACCTCCTTGGAAAATATAAAATTTAGATGGCTACTCACTACAGAGGGAGTGACATAAGAATACTCAAATAGATACATCTATCTCTATGGATTGTGCCACTAGAGGGGGGTACAGAATAGACTCATCAGATGCATGGCCTTTCTTTGGCATTGGTGTTCCTTTGCGGGTCTTTGGGCTCGTGTGGGACAGAGGTGGAGACTCTATGGTCTTTGCTGTGCAGTCAGGGGTAGATTGGTTGATCTTTGGATGAGGGGATAGGTTCATTTGGGTTGAGATTGCAGGACATATGGGCAAGTTGACCATCTCTTTTGCACACTGTTTTTTTTTGCACATCTTTTAAAATGGAAATGTGTGTAGCTGCTCTCTGAAGCGAGGCACTCAATGTTTCTGACGTGTCAAGCTTTACAAATAATAGATTTAGTATTTCCTTTTATCATCTTGTGTGCACTCAAAAATTATCTTGAATATATGGGTCATTGATACTTATGATACAGATATGAACTCTTTTTTTTTTGCAACAAGAGACTTCTATTAAGTATTAAAGAAAAACCGTTAGAGCAAGCTCCATACGGGATACATCATGCAATGCACGAAAAGCTCAAGAGCCAAAAAGAAAGGATTGAGGCTGATAGTGCCATCTCAATCCCGTAGAAACCTCCGAGAAAAAGGGAGAACCTCTCCAAACTCGAAGAAATATAGTCCTTCTAGAAGAGGCTGCCCGTGAAGGGCCCTGCATGCTAGCCCATATGGCTATCAAAGTGTGAACTTTGTCAGACCAAATACCCGTGAACACCTGTAATGGGTGTATCTGGGTGCCATCCAAGGCCTCAGTACATCTGGCTCTCCAAATGTGCCAAGAGGAAATGGTAGCCAAAGTCTCCCAAGAGGTGTCCACTGAAACATGAGAAGCTCTGAAGGGAGTAAGTGGTACATCCTGTAGAGAGCAGGGTTCTATCACCTGCCGGCGGATCGAGAGTGCCCAAGAAGAAGGCTCACCCTCATAAAACACCTGGGGCCCGGTAAGAGATAACCATGCGACCGAGCCCCAAGTCATGAAGAAAGGGGAAGTGTGAAAGATGCTGAGTATCCGAGCAACCCCTTTCCAAACAGTCCTCGCCTGACTGCAGTCCCAAAGGCAATGTCGCACTGACTCCTCTGCAGAATGGCATCGAGGACAAGTGGGATCAGCCCCAAATTGTGATCTCCACAGGTTCACTGCAATCCCTCCATGAATAGAAAGCCAAAAGAAAAGAGTGATCTTTCTATTTCTGAGGGATTTCCAGAGCCTCCTCCAGAAATTTCTACGCAAGTCTGCGGTGATGAAGAAGCTTTCCCAATGGGGGGCTCTGGAGGGAATCCAACCCCTACTGTTCAGCTGAAACCTCCTGGCATTACCAACCGTGAAACGAAAGAAGGGAATCCCCCTCTCTCGGTGCCCATGATCTATCCATTCCCACTCTCCTGGGTCCCACTGCAAGCACCTGATAGGTGCACCTCCATATAACCACAACCTCTAGGATCCCAAGGCCAAGTGCATAGGGTCGGGGTCTAAGTACCACTGCAAGCCCGCTCCAAGGTCCACAAAACCAGCAATCCTGACAGGCTGAAAGGCAACCTCAAGAAGAATGCCATCCTTGGATGTAGAAAATAAACCTCCATCCCCAACATCAAAGACCCTGCACTGCAAGTCTGGGTCAATGACATTAAGGCCCCCTTCACATGTAGGGAGAATAATAGTCTCCAAGGCCACCCTTGCTGCTACATCTGCTGTGCCATCAAGTCCACTCCATAAAAAATTCCTGACTGGTTTGATGAGCTGAGTGATGCAATCCCTAGACCGGCACCAGCAAGAACATTGGGAGTGTATATGCTTTAAAATGCATCTCCCTGATGTCAAGAAAGGCATAAGAGCATATTAAATTTTCGGTCTTGCAAAATATGCTTTAAGCCATGCAATAAACGTTTTTATAAGCATTTACTATTGCCAAGAAAGGCATTCGAGTGTCCAAAATGCTCAGCCTTGCAAAAGATGAATGTTCTTATTTGCATGCAATGCAGTCATAGGCATCTCATAATTTTCTTTGTTTTAGGCATGATGTCGAGAAAGCTGTAAGAGCATACACAATTTCTGGTCTTGCAAAATATGCTTTTAATAATGCAAGAACGTTTTTATTTGCATTATCCTGTTGTCAAAAAAGGCATAACAGCATCCAAATACTCAGCCTTGCAACTTATTTGCGTGCAATAATGCAGTCGACTATAGGTGTTAGAATATGAAGCCAAGATGAGTTAGTTTGGTGTGTTCTAGTGAGTTCTAGTCTAGTGTGTGTGTGCTCTACATAAAAGATGTAGTTGTCTAGTGTCAAATCAATCAAGTATCAAGCTACAAGCTCTTTGGTCTACATGTAAGTACTTTCATTTGTTCATTGCTTAGTCATTTCATTTCCATTTCATTATGTCTTTCTTTGAGTATCATTATCTCTCTCCCTAGCCTATTCTCTCTCTCTTCTTCTCCACCATGGGCCTTCATGCGGTATCATAGCCTCCTTTCCACTTTCCCCTTCTTCTTGCTCTACCTAGAGGATGAGAGAAGCCCGCAATTTCTCTTATGTAAGAAAGGTTCTCTGCCTTGAGTAGTCCCTCTAAATTGAATGCTTTTAGAGTCAATAAAGGTTCTCTACCTTGGATAGTCCTACTAAAAAGATGTATTTCTTTTATATTTATGGTGTGTGGCTCCATGTTCCTAGTTAGTCCTTGGAGTCAAGAGGGGGATGTACTATAGGAGCCATGTATTGGCATTGATAGGGTCTAGATATCAGGCCTGGTGTATCAGTTCCAGGATGTTGGTGCATTGGTCTTCTAGACCTCTGAGTTGTTTATGCATCCATGTTGAGACATGAGACTCAAAGTCACGTTTGGGACGTAAAGCCATGTGAGTGCTCAGTCTAACCTCTGAACCATGCTCAGACTTCAATCTTTGAGTTGGCATGGGAGCCATGTATAGTTCAAACATTGCACAGTTTAGTAGTCTTGTCCATCCTGATGTCCTGTTGCTGCTGCTGATGATGATGATGATTATGATGATGTCGACGATGATGTTGAGATTGATATATATAGTCGATTATTGACATGACTATGTTGTACTTAGGAATTAGTACTGCCATTTTGCATTTTTTGCATTTTGCATTGGTGTGGATGCTTGTTTAGCAGCTCTACTACCACAGCTCATTGTATCTGGTTTTTCACAGTCTCATAGACCCATTGGTCTTCTAAAGACTTTAATAAACTTTCTTTCTTTCTTTCTTTCTCATGTTCTATCCTTGGTTCCATTCCAGTAGTCTCTCACCTTGCCTTCATGGGGGGGTGTTAGAATATGAAGCCAAGATGAGTCAGTTTGGTGTGTTCTAGTGAGTTCTAGTCTAGTGTGTCCTATGGATGCCACCTGTCACATTGGGAGTTATCCCATATGCATTGGTGTTCATGTGTGTGTGTGTGCGCTCTATATAAGAGCTGTACTTGTCTAGTATCAAATCAATCACGTATCAAGCTACAAGCTCTTTGGTCTACATGTGAGTACTTTCATTTGTTCAGTGCTTGTCAATTCATTTCCTTTCCATTATGTCTTTCTTTGAGTATCAGTATCTCTCTCCCTAGCCTATTCTCTCTCTCTCCTTCACCACCATGTTCCTTCAATAGGCACTTCTTAATTTTCTTTCATTGCAAGATTAAAAGAGGACACAATCCATTAGTTTTGCTTATAATGTTTCTATTCGCAATTTTTTGTAGGGATAATGTGCAAATTGAGGATGTAAATGCTTCTAATCTTGCTTCTTCATCTGGAATAGAGTGCCAAAGTACAAGGCCACAGACAGAGCACTATTGCAAGGCTGTTCAAACCATGAGTTACAGTGCTCTTCTTCCTACCCATGTTGCATTTCCTCATTTCCCAGTCTATCCAGCATATGTCATGCCAGATGAGAAAATGTTTATGTCCCATGCATCCTTTAATATGCCCCATGTGTATGGAAATGGGCCATATACTCCTTCTTTGCAAGCAGAATGCTCTACCTCTGCGATTGATCCTGCAAAGAAAAGTCATGCTACACAAGTCAAGAGGATAGAGAGGATGCAGAGAAATTCTAAGAAATCGGGTAAAGGGAAAATGATACTTCATGCAAGAAACCAAGACAATGCATCATCGACCACAACTCCAAGTTCACCTGCTTCAATTCATGATATTGAAGACATGTGTGAAACAGGTTGGGTTCAACCCCAAGGACTTGTATCCACAAATTCTCCATCCCATCAAGGTGAAATCTCTCTCTCTCTCTCTCTCTCTCTCTCTCTCTCTTATCAGTGCCATGTGGTGCACATGCACGAATGGCCACCCATGCACACACTCGTTCACACCAGACTGACCGTGTCACAGGTTTGTAAGATTTACCTTCTTTGTGAGTTGTTGTATCGAGAAATGAATATAGAGTATTTTCATCTTTAAGTTGCTCAAATTCTTTCAACTCCAAAAATTTCATTTTCCTCTTTCTCTCTAGATGTTTCTATTCATTTCTGATTTAGTTTTTCATGGAAGACACCAATTTTGTCTGTTGACTGAGCAAAATAATTCCTTGCATTTAACTGGCTAGCAGTCATCTTTATCTATAGAGTTTCAATATATATGTGACCAACTTTGTTTTATAGATAGTTTCATGTCTCCAATTAACATTAATCTTCTCCTATCATATAAATAGATCATGGTTTTTGCAAGATTTCAAAGCAACTTTAGCAAAGGTTTCAAACAGTAACTTACTCTTCTCAAGGTGTATGACCAAAATACAAGAATCCATGATGAAATCATGTGAGAACCTCTTACAAAATCATGCAGCAAGGAAATGAGGCAGTTGTAACCAATTCAGAGAGCAAGAATGCTATGGGGGTCGTGCGGCGATAAATGTGAAGAGCACACTGCAGACCCACTCTCTCATGAAAGAAGCTCTCTTGGCCACTGCAGCACATGAGGATCCCTAAATGTTGAAGAGCAATCTCAACATCAATGTGTAATTGTAATATGCACTAACACTATGCACTAACACTTGACAATGGTTAAATAATACTTTTCCATGCCCTAAACCTAAACCTAAATGGTCACGAAAAAGTAGTGTATAGTCATTCTTTTCAACTGATACTACTCACTTGTGTGTGTGCTCCTACCTATGCCCTCTCTCTCAGTAGTGGGACCTCTGGCTAGGCCCCCAGCTAGCCGCCTAGGCTGCCTTGTTCACAGAGGCACTCGATAGCCCCGCCAACTTGCTGTGATCACATGGGGGGTGCCCAGGCACCCACAGAGGGCAGTCCTTGGCCCTACATAGGCCTAGGAATAGGCGTCGAGGCTCCCGCATTCAACATGGCTCTGCTAGCAGCCTTAGGTGCACAAGAGTAGCAGCCCCCTAGGATGCACCTTGCCCCCGCTCTGAACAGGACTCTCTAGGCCCTAAGCCAATGGATGGGCTGCTAAGTGAACAAGAAAGATCCAGGGCAACCCAGGACCCTTCAAGAAGGCAACCTAGGACCCAGTGTTTGGTTGTAGTTGAGAACAATTTTGGTTGTAGCCAGTGTTTGGTTGTAGTTGAGGACAATTTTATTCTTTTTTGGGCAGAAATATAGTGCTTGATTGCATTATGTAACCCAAAAGGGATTGAGGTTTGAGCTGAACTTTTGGGACAGATTTACTGCTATTTCAGCCACTGTTGTTAACGAATGCCATTGCAGTGATTGTATAGCAGTCATTGGTCTTTGAGTTGTCCATTTGCTGTCTTTTCCTTCGCAGGTACACTTGTATATATTCTTGATCTTGCAATCATGTCTCTTAATGAGAATTTTGGTACCATGATTGAGGCAGATAAGTTGGATGGACCTAACTATGCTTTGTGGTCCTTTACACTCAAGAATATCTTGGTTGGAAAGGGCTTATGGGACATTGTGCTTGGTGATGAGACTAGACCTGCTGGATCTAGCACTAGCACATCTTACTCTACCGGTGCTACCACTCAAGCTTCTACTGCCGCTGCCCAAGTGATCGCTATGGAAGATCAGAAGAGGTTGATCGCAGGGATGCCCAAGCTTTGTCTTTGATTGCATTGTCCGTAAGGACACACATTAAGTCCACTATAAAGTCTTGCAAGACTTCAAAGGCAGCTTGGAATAGATTGAAAAGTATGTGGAATGTCAAGAATAAAGCAAGAAGCATTTCCTTGCACAATAAGCTTAATGATTTGTCCATGTAGGAAGGTCATACTATTTCAGCGCATATTGCAACGATTACTGACATTCGGGATGAGCTCGTAGCTATTGATGAGGATATAGAAGACAAGAAATTGGTCTCTATCACCCTCAATAGTATGGCTCCCTCATATGACACATTTGTTACTTCCTTGACTATTAAAGCTTAGGGCTGCTCCACTCACTTTTGCGGAGTCAGTTGGCTTGCTTTTACAGGAAGAAACGAGGACTTCCAATTCATCACGTTCTCTAGTCAGAGTGAGCAAGCACTTGCCACTCATGGAAAGGGTAAAAGACCAGCCATGCTTATCAGCCCAAGAAGGAGGGGAATGCAAACATAAATGCAGGGAATGCAAAAAAAGGTGCAAAGGTGAAGAGGGTACATGCAACTATTGCAAGAAACCTGGTCATTACATTGCAGAGTGCCAGAAAAGGATTGACAATGAGAAAAAGAGGCAAGGCACAAATAGTAATCATGTTGCATGAGCTGAGAGTGCAAATGCTCCACCATCCCATGCAAATTTTATAGAAGAGGGAGGAGTTTTTGTATTTACTGCAGTTCAGGACAGTTTTGGTGTTAGGGGGGATCCAGTCGCATATGATGTCTCTCATGCTTCTTCTTTTGCTGCCATAGATACTTGGTATCCCAATAGTGGTGCATCAAAGCACATGACTCACACGAAAGAGTGGTTTGAAGAAATCACATGTGTTTATGGCAAGCAGGTTACTTGTGCTAATGATGCATCTCAGGGCATCACAAGAGTGAGAGATGTTCCCATCATTCTCGTGGAATTTCAAGATGATCAATGCATGATCAAGGATCCAAAGAAAGGGTATGCCATTGTAGCTACAGGCTCTTATGAGGCCAGCATGGGTCTTTGCAAGCTTGATGCTCAGTCCTATAATCAGGATGCTTTCGCTATCTTGTATGCTACTCTTGGTGTTTTATGGCATGTCACGTTTGGTCATGCATGAAGGAACAAGGTAGAGAGAGAAAGAGAGAGAGGGTAGGCTAGCGAGAGAGAAAGTGATACTCAGAAGGAGACATAATGAAATGGAAATGAAATAAACAAAAATGAGAGTACTCACGTGTAGATCAAAGAGCTTGTAGCTTGATACTTGATTGATTTGACACTAGACAAGTACAACTCTTATATAAGAGCACACACACACATGGAAGACCTATGCACATGGGATAACTCCCAATATGACAAGTGGGCAAAAGGGTATGTCGGGGAGAACCAGGAGAGAATGCCCTCGAATGATGTGTCAATGAAGGCCATAGGATCAGCTACCAAGGGAGATCACGTCATGACTCTCAATGTGCCGATCATAGAGTCACCGAATGCACAGAAGAGGCTTTAAAAAATGAGTGAAAGTGCTCAGGGGAGCTGCCCAAATCACTGCTGGAGGTCACGGGAGTCCAAATCTGAGCAAAAAATGCCAAAAAATAGCCCAAAACTGCTCGGAATCACCTTTTGACAAGTTTTATAGACTCCTGGCACTATCGCACATCCGCCTACAGAGGTCTGTATTATGGATGTCCGTACAAATCAAAAGGTCAAAAAACAGCCGCTAGACTGCTCCAAAATAAGTTTCTGGCGACCAACTGACGAGGAGTGTCCGCCAATGCTGAGGGAGAACCACGAACTGATGCGGGAGTGAGCTGAACTCACAAACGAGGACCGCGGAGTACTTGATGGAGAGGAACCATGGAAAGGCTAAGGGAAGGGAGGCTCTACCTTAGAGGAGAGGGGAGCTTCCATTTGCGGGCTTCTCTCATCCTCTAGATAGAACAAGAAGAAGCGGAAGGTAGGAAGGGAGGCTTTGATACCACATGAAGGAACATGGTAGAGAGAGGGAGAGAGAGAGGGTAGGCTAGGGAGAGAGGAAGTGATACTCAAAAGGAGACATAATGAAATGGAAATGAAATGACGAGCAATGAACAAAAATGAGAGTACTCACATGTAGACCAAAGAGCTTGTAGCTTGATACTTGATTGATTTGACACTAGACAAGTACGACTCTTATATAAGAGCACACACACACATATGAACACCTATGCATATGGGATAACTCCCAATATGACACGTGGCACTCTAGGATATAAAGTAGTCTAGTACTACTCTATAACTCAATAAAAACACACTAGAAACACTCACTTTGACTTCATGTTCCATATGCATTGGTACCAGCTTAGAATCAAACCAAGCTTGATGATAGGAGCATCAAATGCATCTTTGTGGGGTATAGCACTGAAAGCCAATGCTTTAGGCTTTATGATCTAGCCAAAAGGAAAGTAATCATAGGGAAGGATGTCTTGTTTTTGCTGTGCATGATAGCATGCAGCCCATAAATGAGGATTTACCTCCATATGATGATACACCTCTGGATATTGTTCAAGTGACTTGGGTTCTCCAATCGTTATTCCTTCCACCTCTCAGATTTCAGCAGGGTTGCCACATGTAGAGGGTTCTTCTCCCTCAAATGTTTCAGATTTGCAGCCCAGCCCAATATTTGGAAGCATTATCAGCGCCGTGCAAAGGATGCAATGCAAGATCCACTTCTAGATACTATTCCCAGTAGGATAGCTGAGAATTCAGTTCCTAGATGGGCTAGGTTGACACTTGTAGATGCCAAAGATCAGTCTGTATTGGGGAGAACCAGGGCCAGCACTTGGAATGCTAAGAAGCAAGTGAATTTTGCTCTCATGACCCAAGTGATGGAAGCTGAAACTGAGCCTCAGTGCTTTGAGGATGCTCAAGGCAATAAGGCATGGCAGAAAGCCATAGAAGCTGAGATTAGATCCATTCAAAAAAATGCTACATGGGACTTGGTTGATGTGCCCATTGGCAAGAATATGGTTGGCACCAAATAGATCTACAAGATAAAGTATCATGCAGATGTTACAATTGAGAAGTACAAAGCCTGTTTATTTGCCAAGGGGTATACACAAGAAGAGGGGATAGATTATTAGGAGACCCTTGCTTCAGTGGCCAAGATGACTACCATTTGCTCTGTCATCTCTCTTGCTGCATTTTATGGTTGTTTGTGTACCAGATGGATGTCAAGACCGCCTTCCTCAATGGGGATCTTAAGGAGGAGGTCTATGAAGGAACATGGTGGAGAGAGAGAGGAAAAGAGAGAGGGTAGACCAGGAAGAGGAAAAGAGAGAGGGTAGACTAGGGAGAGAAGATAATACTCAAATGGAATGAAAGTGAAAGGAAATGGAAATGAGCAATAGACTAAAATGGAAAGACTCACATTAATAAAGCTTGATGTAGACTCCTTGATGTGTGTAGATGTGACACACAAGTACAATCACATATAGGATAGGACACACACTAGAATACCAAAGTGTATATGGGATATCTCCCAATATGACACGTGGCACTCACACATAAGACTCTACTAGAACTCCTAATAGAACATACTAAAACACACTCAACTTGACTTCATGTTCTAACACCCCCCCATGATAGAAAGGTGAGGAACTACTGGAATGGAACCAAGAACGTAACATGACAATGATGAACTACTAATCTGTGCATCCATGTAACTCAGAGGCTAAAGTTTGAGCATGTTCAGAGATTGATCCAAGCACTCTCATGGCTTGAAACTCAACATGACTCAGAGGCTCACGTCTCAGCATGGCTACATGACCAGCTCATAGATCTAGAAATACACCAACATCTTGGAACTCGGCCAGGCTTGATGAAGAGACGCTATCAAAGCCATATATGGCTTCCACAATACATCCTTCTCCTGGATTCAAAACAAGGTGACATGGAGCCACACACCATAGATAGAAAAACATCATTTTAGGAGGACTATCCAAGGCTGAGAACCTTTATTGACTCAAAGAGATTATTACATTCAATTTTTAGGGGACTACCCAAGGCAGAGTACAAGTCGGGTGATGAGGGATTCCATAAGATTTAAATGAGCATTAAGAGAATCTTCATGCTTCATATGGAGCATAAAGAATTCATATCTAAGAAACACTTTGGAATTGATAATTTTGTTTCCAAATAAGCGCTCTAGCTTGTCCCATTTATGTTATGTTTCAAAAAGATTACTTCATTAAGTATGAATGAAGCCGCAAGAGCAAGCTCAAATGCGGGAGTACATCATGTCATGCATGAGAGAAAAAACAGCTCAAAATGAGCTAACAAAAATCCAAGGTGGAGGCTTAAAATGCCACCTCAACCCTGAGAAAGACTCAAAGAAGAACGGAGATCCTCTCCAAACTCTGAAAAAAAAATCTCTCCTGGCTGTAGCTGCTCTAGAAGATCCCTACATGCTCGCCCAGATGGCCATCAATGTGTGTATAGTATCAATCCATATACTGGCCATAGACTGGGAGGGTGAACCTGTGAACCCTCCATCGCCTCTGTACATCTGGCCCTCCAAATATGCCAAGCTGCAATACTAGCCAAAATCTCCCAAGGTGTGTCTACCGAGACATGAGCAGCTCTGAAAGGAGTGAAGGAACATCCGGGAGAGAGCATGAATCCACGGAGTGTCGTCATATAATGAAGGATGAGTATGAGTCATGTCCCTTGAAAAACACCTGATGGCTAGTAAGAGATAACCATGCAATCCCTTCATGAATAGAAATCCCAAAGAAGAGAGTAATCTTTCTCTTTCTGAGGCATTTCTAGAGCCTCCTCCAAAAGTTTTTCTGCACCTCTGCAGAAATATGAAAACTATTGCAATGAGGAGCTCTAGAGGGGCCCAACCTCTACTGCTAAGCTGAAATCTCTTGGCATTTTTGACTATGTAACGAAAGAAGCGGATGCTAGTCTGTTGGTGCCCTTCATCAATCCATTCTCACTCTCCTAGGTCCCACTACAAGAACCTAATGGGAGAACCACCATATAACCAGAGTTTCCAAGACCCAAGTGCCAGGAGAATAGGGTCAGGATCAAGACACCAATGTGAGCCCGTGCCCCACTCCATGTAACCTGCAATCCTAACAAGCTAGAAGGCAACCTCCAAAAGAATATCATCTGAAAATTTGAGAAGTCAGCCTCCCGATTGAACATCAAAGACAAGGGTCTCCTCATGTGCATCCCGCAAGGCAAAAACCTAAAAGGGAACACCCGTCCCCACGTGAAATCTCCCAACCAAGTGAACTCTGTGATCGGCATGTTATCTGTATCCATCCACTCTGTTGGTATAGCTGGATCTATCTGTTGCCTCCCTCTGAGGTGGTCAACTGATAAGAGTCTCTGATTCTCTGGAAGATTTTTAAAATCCTTCCAGGCACCTACCGTGGAAGCACGTCCCCTCTCCCATCTAGACAACTGCATATAATGTGACACTCCTAGTGACTACCATGCTCATCCAATATAGATTCATTCCAAATGAGTGTATGTCTATCTATTCTTCGCGAGAAGAGGGTGTAATTGTCCGAAGAGTGTCTCTGAAGCTGCCCCAACTCCAATATCGCCCATGAGAAGGTGTACAAGACTGTGTAAGAAAAAAATTTCCAAGGCTCCTGTCTCATCAATCCTCTCACTACAAACTTGTAGAGCAAGGCCATACTCTACAAGCTTGGAGAAATAATATTAAGACCTCCTTCCCCTATGGGGAGAATGAGGGTCTCCCAAGCCACCTTGGCTATAACATCTGAGGTGCCATCTAACCCACTCCAAAAGAAGTTCCTAATAGGTCTCATGAGCTGACATATACAACCTCTACCTGGTTCACAACCACTACTTTGGATGTAAGGTCAAGTTTGGCAGAACTCTAAAAGATGGGTTTCTGCCTGATGCTCTCCAACACGGGAACAAACTGTTGTGCTAAGGAGAGATGCCCACCCCAACCTAGCATCCTAGGTACCTGATGGAAACACCCCTCTGAATCCAAGTTAATCGTATGTCACTCGAGTGTCCTCGTCATTCACTGATCCAAAAGCCGTTGGATTTGTTTCAATTAAGATGAGCCCCTGCTACAGTGCAAAACAAATCTAAGGCTGTCCTGAACAAGGTGAGTGTCTCTGGTGTGGCATTAAAAAAAACAGCTGTATCATGTGCCAACTCACTATCCAATAGCTCATCCTCCTGCCTCAAGGGAAGACTCTGCCCTAGAATATCAACTTGAGCTCTATGGTAATAGCTCATAGCTTTGGCCACAAATAAAAAGAGAAAGGGGGCTAAAGGGCATCCCTGACGGACCGATCTGGCAATATGAAACCTGTCTCCACTGACTCCACCAATGAGAACCTGGCTATGGGCTGATTTGTAGAGAGCTGACACCCCTTGGATCCATGCATCTATCAATCCAAAACGAGCGAGGGTACCCTTTAGAAAGCACCAGTCTACTCTGTCATAAGCTTTCTTAAAGTCCAGGAGTAGAATGGCAAGCCTATGGCCATCATATATGGCCCAGTCTAGAAGCCTCCCAAAATGAGAAGATGTTACTGAAACTGCCCTTGCCATGGACAAATCTCATCTGTGTATCATGTATAAGATCTGGAAGAAAGGGCTACAGACGTAGGCTGATTGCTTTTGCTAAGATTTTGTACAAAGTACCCAACAGAGTGATCAATCTTCACTGAGACACTAAATTCCTGCAACCCTCTTTTGGGATAAGATGAATGAGGCCTTCAACAATGGGACCCCAATAACACCTAGATGAAGTTGGTTACGAATCAACTACCTACGGCGGCGGTGAGGTACACCTCTGAGGCCTTGAACGTTCCAACTGACAATCTTCATCGCCGAGTTATCAAGAGGAGAGAAGTCAATTGGGGAAAGCAATCCCACACCTGTAGAAGGTGAAGCTCTATCCACGGTGTTTTGAACAAGGTGGTGCTCCCCAAGGGTAGAGGGTACAAACTCCTCCTCTAACTCAAACTCTGCCATGTCTGCCAGAACTGCAAAAGAATTCATGAATGATGCAAGTGGCGCAGGTGTGCGAAGGATCCTTGCGGATGATGGAGTAGAAGCTATAATCCCCTTGCCTTTGTCAAGAGGTAATGAAAGTGAAGCAAACGAGAAAGGGGGCTCTTGACGAGCCTCGGACAAATAAATGTCATTAGAATGGATTATAGCCCAGGTTTTGGCAATGAGTTGCTCCAAAGATGGAAGCGCCTTCACAGGAGCACTTAAGGGATCAGAAGCAACCTCATCTAGGACATGAATATATCCTTCTTGAAAGGGAGGGTCTGTGGTGCCTTGAGAAGCCTCCTGAGGTGGAACTAGCTTAGCAACTTTGACTAGCATCCAACGGGGGACGACTGGAATAGCATGTGCTAATGGTCCTCTTTGCGCGGTAGAGGAAGATCCAGGACGAGAAGTTGATAGTCCTGGGCGAGAGGTGGAAGGTCCAGCAGCGCGAGAAATGGCATGACATGTAGTAGATCGTGAAGTAGATCCATCCGAGGTGTTGCTATGAGGCACTACACCCGTGGACCTTTTAGGCCTTTTTTTTTTCTCTCTTCCTTGGGCAATCTCTGGGAAAATGCCCAAGGGTCCTGCAAATCCTACACTGATCCTGTCTCCCAACGATCTCAACTCTCTTCCCAAAGAATGAGCCATTTGGATGCTGGAGCATGATGTGGTCATCCGTAATGTTAGGGTTAGAGACAACGACCCTAACACGTGGTACCCCATCCGACATGACTGCCTCTACTACTGAGGAAGGCATCCTAGGAAGGGGGGGGATCTTGGTGACCATCCCGAAAGTGGCTCCAATGGAAGATAAGAGTCGATGGTACACCTGAGGGAGGCCGGGGAATCTGAGGAAGGGTGAACACGTCTAGCCATCCTCCTCCACAGGGTCAAAACCCAACAAGAAAGGTGTCAAGAAAATCCTCCTGGAGCTTATTGCCAAAGGAATGACCTGAAGCATTGTACCTACTACATCCAGGGAATAAAAAACAACCTGAAAGAAACCTCGACCAAGCAGACAAATATCTATGAGGTGCCCTGTGAGGTCTCCAGGTAAAGCGGCGAGCATCTTGTCCTTGGCCTTTAACGTGGAAGGGTGGGACCCATGGATGCGAGCAAAGAGTGATGTCGAACTCTCCTGCTTTGTATCTTTCTAGAGCTATTGCAAGTCATCTTTTGAGAATGTGATGGTTTTGGCGCACTAGTGGAAGCGGGCCATGATTGGCTATAGGCTGAGCCATCGTCAATTGAGGTGTGAAGGCTGACTCGAATAAATAATTGCTCCATCCTACCAAAAAGGTGCTCCTATGGAAGGCTAGGATGAGGAGGAAGGAGGCTAGAAAGAGGATGAAGGAAGAGAAATGGGGGCTGAGGGGGAAGAAGAGATAGGGGGGACGGGAGGTGAAGGCTGAGGGGAGAGAGGGGATGAAGGAGGCTGAAGGAGGGGGAGAGAGGCTAGGAAGGAGAGCAAGAGGGCAGGAGAGGGGAGAGCAGGGAGTGTGGTGAGAGGAAGAGGCAACCGAGAGGTGAGAGGCGTGGAAGGGGAAGGGTAAGCGGAAAGAGAAGGGGGGGACGAGGGAGGGAGAGGGAGAGGGAGTTAGGAGAAGAGGACGGAGAGGAAGGGGGCGTAGAGTGTAGGTAGAGAGGGTGGGAGGGCTAGGGTGTGAGGGCACAGAGGCTAGGGTGGTAGGTGGAAAGGCTAGGGGGTAGGCAGAGGGGCTAGGGAGTGAGGGCGGAGAGTAGGGGGTTGGTGGAGGGGCTAGGGAGTGAGGACGGAGAGTAGGGGTTAGGTGAGATTTAAGAGGAGGGCAGTGCGGCTAAGAGGAGAGACTGAGGGAGTACGGGATGGAGAGGAGAGGGCTGGCGGAGGGGAGGAGCTAAGGAGAGAGGAGAGGAGGGGCCATACGACTGAGGTGAGGGAGAAGGGAAGCATAGGTCAGGGAGGAACAACAGCTCAGTTCCAGTCTAAAAAATTATGTTGCTTGTCCCGCAAATTTTTTTTTTCCCCAAAATAGACTTCTATTAAGTAGGAGAAAAAACCCGCGAGAGTAAGCTCAAAGCAGAATACATCATGAAATCATGAGGATAAATAAAACCCACTCAAAGTGAGGTGGAAAACAACCAAGGCTGAGGCTGAAAGTGCCACCTCAACCTTGTAGGAGTCTCAGAGAAGAAAGGAGAATCCTTCCATTCCCTAAAGAAAGAAGCCCTCCTAGCTGAGGCTGCACGGGAGTCTCCTTGCATACTCATCCATACAGCCATCAAAGTATGTACAGGGTCTGTCCAGATACTAGCCAAAGTGTGCGAGGGATGAACCTGAGTACCCTCCATAGCCTCTATGCATCTGGCTCTCCAGATATGCCAAGATGCTATGCTGGCTAAAATCTTCCAAGAAGTGTCCACAGAGGCATGTACATCTGTAAAAAGAAGGTGTGGTACCACATCCAATGAACATGACTCAATCTGATGACGTCGAACCAAAATGGCCCGAGAGGAGTCAAGTCTCTCATAGAATACATGAGGCCCTATAAGAGAAAGCCAAGCCACTGAACCCCATGTCATAAAGAATGGGGAGTGGGCAAAGTGACTAAAAATCTTGGCTACCCCCATCCAAATCATCCTCGCCTGTCTGCAATCCCATAAACAATGTTGAATAGTCTCCGAAGCAGAGAGGCAATGAGGGCAAGTAGGATTGGCTCCGAACCTGGATCTCCAAAGGTTCACTGCAATCCCACCATGGATAGAAAGCCAAAAGAAGAGAGTGATCTTTCTATTCTTGTGGGATTTCCAGAGTCTCCTCCAGAAGCACCTCTGCAGATCTGCAGTGATATCAAATGTCTCCCAATGAGGAACTCTGGAAGGTCTCCAACCTCTACTACTGAGCTGAAATCTCCTGGCATTACTGACCATGTAACGAAAGAAGGGGATGCTCTTCTCTCGATGCCCTGCATCAATCCACTCCCACTCTCCAGGGTCCCACTGCAAATACCCAATGGGAACTCCCTCGTAGAGCCAAAGCCTCCAAGACCTGGTGGAGAGTAGCCGGGGGTCTGGGTCGAGGAACCACTCTGAATCTGATCCCTGTACCAAAAGACCTACAACCCTGATAGGCTGAAAAGCAGACTCAAGCAAGATGTCCTCTATGGATCTGAGCAATCTGCCACCATCTTGCACACTAAAAACTAAAGCATCCTCTTGTGCATCTCGAAAGGCCAAAACCTGAAGCGGAACACCGTTTCTCGTAAAAGTACCTACCCAAGTGGAGCAAGTGAGTGGCAAATCATCTGTGAACAAGTGAGTGGCAAATCAGCAAGTGAGTGGCTGCCTCAATCTGCAAGATCCTCCCTGCACTCCCTCTGAGATGTCCTGTCAACTAAGACTTAGTCTCCTCTGGAAGCCTGCGGAAAGCTTTCCAAGACCCCAAAGATGATGCAGGTCCCCTCTCCCACCTGGACCACCGTATGTAGAGTGAGACACCAAGTGGTCTGCCATGATCATCTAAAATACTGTCATTCCACATGATGGGTTGCCTATCAATCTCTTCACGAGAGGAAGGAGGAATCCTCCGAAGAGTGCTTCTGAAACTGGCCCATGCTTTCAGAATGGCAACCATGAGAGGGGACGAAGGTGATCTGAGGTGTGCTGTGGTGAAGATCCACCTAATACTGCTCATCCAGTCTCCTCTTGAAGAAGGTGTGCACCTCTGTATGTTGCTTTTTTTTTTTTTTGCGCAAAAAGTAGTGCTAGTTATATTACTTGAAAGCGAGAGTACAAGAAGGCCTAAAGGCCAGCGGGCTGCAATCACAAAATGGATACAGCCCGAGGAGCCAAAATGCTAATTACAAGCCTCTCAGGGCATAATCATCGGAGAGTGGACAAACAGCCATGGTGGGGGGCGTAATGCCACTGAAGACTCTGAGTGGAGTGCTGGAAGAACAACTCCCGGTGGTCCCAGTCACGAAGGAAGCGTCGTCTCTTTTCCTTCCTTGCTCGGGACTCCCCCTAAATCTGATCCCACTGACCCTTGAGCGTGTGAACGATCGTGCTCCAAATGTCTGCTAGGGTCTGGGTAGTAGAAGAAGTCTGATCTCCTATGGTCTGTGCACATCTGGAAGTCCAGATATGCCAACCCGCAATGCTCCCTATGATCTCCCAAACTGGGTGCCGAGTCATCGCTCCTGCATCTGTCTCTGTTAGATGCCAAGGGAAGCTGTCCATGTATGCCCAGGTGGCCTGCATGATGAAAAAGACGGGATCCTGTCTAGAGAACTCATAAGCCAAGTGATGTCCCATCTCAGTGCTGCACCAGCAAACGGCTCCCCAAGTGATCGGTCCTAGCTCGGGTGCAGCCCTCGCTAAGATCCCCATGACTCCCTTCCAAACTGTCTGCGCATGCGAGCAACTCCAAAGGTAGTGCTTCAGGGACTCCTCCTCCTGAAAACACATCTGGTAGTGCCCCTCCTTCCCCATCTGCCTCAGCCAGCTGCCAACTGGTAGCCCCTTGTGTGCCACCATCCAAAGGAAGTAAGAGATCTTCCTCGGCCGCCAGCTAGCCCAAAGAGTCTTCCAGAATGTGCGAAGAAAGACCAGAGATATCCCCTGGGCATACCAACTATGTGCCTGTGTGGGTAGCCCGCGCTAGAGAGCCCCAAGAGCACGCCTACCCATACGCGCACTGTAAGAGAAGAAGGGGGTAGGGTTCTCTGAGGTCTCCAATGGTGGCCAGCGCCACTCCCCTGGGTCCCACTCCACCTCTGTTAAGGAACGGCCCTCCCATATCCAGAGTCTCCAATCCTAGTCCTACATAATCATGGGGTCTATATGCCACGTCTTCCCTTGCAGCCCTACAATGCGAAGGCGCTGCCAGGGAAGCTGGGGGTCGATCACGGCCTCTCTGCTCTGTAGGCGGCTATCATCGGCAACGGAGAAGAAGTGTATCGAGGAGTCCGAGAAAAGGCCTGCAACCACTAAAGGAATGCCTCGTGGAGTGAACTGTCCTAGCCACCTCTCATCTCCCGGGAAGAGCTATCCTGTGACCATGGGAATCCTCCAATCTGCAGGAATGGCAGCATCAATCTCCGCTCGCCGAGCCTGGATCCCACGTGTCGTACCTACTGCTACTGCCAGCTCGCCTGGGCTCAACTGGCTGTAGACGTCCCTCCAAACCCGGAGCGAGCGCGTGGGCCCACACGCCCAGAGCGCCCATGGGATATGGGATCTCTCTCCAAGCTGGCGACCTATATCATCTGTCACCTGGCTGCTCTAGATCAGGGGCTGTCTTTCTAGCTCCTCTCGGCAGCTAGGGGGAACCTGGGAGAGGCTGTGTCGCAACTTCCTTCAGACCAAGACGAGGCTACGGAGGAAGGGGGAACGGGGCTGAGTCAAAGGGGCAGAAGTGAAGATCCACCGGATAGAAGGCTACCAAACACCCCCTCTCAAGGGGGTACACGCGCTGAGACCATCTGAGACCATGCTGTAGCAAGAGCTTCCATGTCTGCCCTCCTAGGGTCAGACCGCGGATGACTAACTTGCCAAGTAGTGCGTGACTCTGCAATTCTGGATCTATGATGCCGAGGCCGCCCTCTGTCTGGGGGAGAATGACCGTCTGCCAGGCGACCCTGGCTTTGGTGGTGCCGGAACCGTCTAAACCAGACCATAGGAAGTTCCGCACCAGTCTCTTCAACTGGGCTACACATGATCTCGAGAAACACCAGCAAGAGGCCACATACCAAGCAGTGGCAAGAAGGACCTGGTTGACCACAAGGGCCCTGCCTGCCAAGGATAGCCGAGCCGTGCTCCAGAAAGCAAGCTTCCATCGTATGGAGGCTAGGACCGGCAAGAACTACTGAGTTGGCGTGATGTCCAGGCCTACTTGGAATCCCAGGTAATGTGTCGTCTGTCCTCTAGGGATCCAGTGAAACCCCAGGAAAATACCCCACTGTGAGCTGGCTCCCGGATCCGTAAGAAAACCGACTGACTTATGCCAGTTGATTTTCGCCCCAGTCGCAAGGCAAAAAATCTCTAGGGACAGTCTCACTCGCTCAGTGACTCGACATCATCCTGCACATATAGGGCTGTGTCGTCTGCATACTCGGAGTCCAGAAGTTCTGCATCGTCTCGAATAGGGAGACGCATCCCGCGAAGACCAGTGGTACGGGCTCGAAGGAAGTGGGTCATGGCCTCCGCAAAAAATAGGAAGAGGTAGGGTGCTAGCGGGCAGCCCTGACGCACCGAGCGCTCGAGTGTGAATCTCTCCCCCATCCTGCAGTTGATGATAACCCGACTGGAGGCCGACCTGTAGAGGCTAGCAATACCTTTGATCCACTAGTCTGGGAAACCGAACCGAGAGAGTGTACCTTCCAAGAAGAGCCAGTCTACCTTGTCGTACGCCTTCTCAAAGTCGAGAAGGAGTATGGCAAGGTGCTGGCCACTGTGCTGGGCCCATTCCGTCGCCTCTGAGAAAGTGAAAATGTTGTCCAAAATGCTGCGATCTTGGACAAAACCAGTCTGGGTGTCATGAATCAAGTCATGTAGTAGGGGGCGGATGCGGCTACTGATCATCTTGGCGAGGATTTTGTTGGCAGTCGGGAGGAGGGTGATAGGGCGCCACTGTCTGATCTCCTGACGGTCCCCCCCTTTGGGGATGAGGCAAATCAAGCCTGTCGCAAGGCTCTCTGGCATCTGCCCGCTGGAGAAGATATGTTGGAAGGCTGCGAGCAAGGGCCGGTGGATTTGCTCCCAAAAGGTGGTGAAGAAAGCTCTGGAGAGGCCATCCTCACCTGGGCATTTTTGCCCATCAATGGCGCTCACCGCATCCTGCATCTCCGCCACGGTGACAGGGGCGAGAAGGGAGTCACTCATGCTAGGCTGCACGAGCCGCGGTGTAGACCTCCACACCTCCTCCCTGCATAGGCGGCCACGAGGGTCTGGGGGCTCCTGCTGGAACAATGATCTGTAAAAATCTGTCGCCAAGTCCCGGACCTCGTCTGGATCTGTCCTGACACTACCATCCTGCGCCCTAAGAGAACGGAGCTGTTCCCCTGCTGACCTCTGTCCATGGGTCCTGAAGAACTCTCTGCACATCCTGTCACCTTTCCTAGCCCAGAAGGACTTGGAAGCATGAAATGAGAACTCTGAGTGACGCTGGGTGATCTCCTCTAGCATGGCTCGGGCCTGCTGAACCTCCCGCTATCTGAGCTCCTCAGAGCCTGGAGAAGACTGCTGCATCTGCTGAATCAAAGCGAGATCTCGCCTGAGACCCCTCTCCTTCGCCAGCACTGCTGCCTGACCTGAATCGCCTCCTACTGACAGATGAGGCTAGACTCAGCAAGCGCCTGAGCTACCTGTACTGCCATAACCCCAGTGGGGTCCCAATCCTACTCCCACAGGTCCACTATCCTGCTGTGAACCGCTGCTCTGGAGTAGATGGAGTCTGGGATCCGGCATGAGCGTGGAGGTGAAGAGTGAGAGGCTGAGTCCAGGACTAGGATGACTGGGGCATGGTCTGAGAGTGTCGTCCCTGGAACCACTCCTGACTCTCCACCTCTGCCAAGGGCCCAATCGCTGACATAGAAACAGTCCAGCCGCTCCAGGAGTCTGCCTCCCTCCCTCCTGTAACCCCAAGAGAAGTCCAGACTCCCTGTCCATCTGCGAAAGGAAGGCTCCCTCCAACTGTCCCGACCTCCCACTGTGAATAGGAAGGAGTCCCAATCTGCCTGCTCTGCCTGAGCTATACCGAGGAACTCTAGGCCCCGTCCCTGCTGATCCTCTAGGGTCTCAAGGTTGTTGAAGTCCCCTCCTACAATCCAAGAGTCCATCTCTGGCAACAAGTCTGTCAAGGATCTCCAAAAAGCGGCTCTCCGTCTGAGATCGGTCGGGGCATAGATATTGAGGATGCCGATGCAGGATCCCTCAATATGCAAGCCCACCCAAAGCGCACGTCCTGGGATCAGAGTGCCAAAACCACACACATGCTGAACTAGAGAAGCGTCGATGGAGGTACAGACACCCCCGCTCCTCCCCTGCTCGCCAATCAAAGGTTCCCAGTAGGTGTGGGAGCGTCCTGTGAGGACCTTCCCACAAATACTGGTCTGAGAAGCCAAAAGCTTGTGTTCCTGCAGTAGGAGCACATCTACCCTTCCCACCAAGGCTGGCTAGAGCTCCTGTCTGAGCACCATCTTCCTGGGGCCGCGGGTTCCTGATGAGTGGAACCCGTTGACGTTCCAAGAGATAGTGCGTAAACTCATGAGGAGGGAAGGTGGGCCACAAACAGCTGTCTGCTTGCGGTTGATGTCGAAGTGGTCGGAGGATGTCCAGTGTGCAGACGAAGGCGCTTCTGTGAGGGTTTCGAAGGAAAGGCCGGATCATCGGACCCATCCTCTAAAACCCTCAGCAGAGGGGAGAGGCCCTTCGTCCCGTGGTGGTAGGCTCTCTCTAACCAGCTCGACGCCTCTGCCAGGGAAATACTGTAGAAGCCCGCTACCTCTGAGGTCCTCCACGGGCGGAGCCCTTCTGCGTAGGCCCACTCGAGAGGTGGCCGAATAATGACCAGGAGTCGGAAACGTTTGGCACTGTGGCGCCATCGCAGACGAACGTCACCCTCCTTCCACTGCTGTTGAAGAAGCTCCGCTGCTTTGCTACCGATCCAGTCCTGCACCTGCTCCTGGGACTGATCTCATATCGTCTCCCAAACATTTTCATTCGTCCATTGCTCATTCCCTTCAGTGGAGATAGTGAAGGAATAGCTAGGACCATCGTGAGGGGCAAGGACGGACACCTTACCCTCCGCCCCCTTGCGGAGGAAGAAGATGCTGATGTCTAGGCATGCAGGGAAGGAGCCAATACCCGCTGCATCCAAATAATCCCAAGGTCCTGCTCGATAAAACTCCAATGGAAGAGCTCTAGGAGCAGCCCTTGGGCATGGGGACGATGATGAGGAGTCTGAACCAGAGAGAGGGGTGCTGGCCATCTGCGGGGAAGGGCCTCTCCCCTCCGCCGGGCCAGGAGGGATAGGCACGGGTGAGGTCTGTGCTGGCTTCGGGGCTGCAGGTGGCTCAGGCGGAGGGGGGGGTTCCCTCTGGATCATGCTCGAGGAAGAGAGTGGAGTGGAAACCAACGGTGCTGGGGGGGATCCTGGAGGGGGTGGGGGTCGGGGGATCGAGGAGGAGGGGGGAGGGGAAGGAGGGTGGGGTGAAGGATGAGGGGGAGGCTGGCTGATCTTCTCCTTTCCCTTCTCCTTCCCCTTACCGGGCTGTTGGTGAGTAGTGACTACAGGGGGGGCTCTTGCTGTAGATGGGCAGGTTTTTTGGGTCCTGCTTTGTTTCCCTTCTGTTTTCTTTTGACCTCCGTCCAGCCTTCCCCTTCGGGAGGGGATATCGCTAACTGGTGGGGGGGATCCTGAGTTGCATGAACGGGGGCCTTCTGAGGTTCTGTACCCGTGAAGCGAGGGTAGGAGCGCGCGTGGTGCCTGAAGCCATGGCATCTCAGACACTGATTTGGGCGACCAGTGACCAGAATGCGTTGCGTCACCACACCTGTGTCCGTCTCGATCTCAAACTCCGAGGGGATGCTCTGCGGATTGAGGACTGCCACTTTGACACGTGGCACCCCTTGGGCTGCCGCCGCATCAACGTAAGTGTCCTGCATAGGCCAGCCAAAGTGCGCCCCCAGGTCCTTGATGATCGGGCGAAGCTCGGTTGCTAGACCTGGGAAGATAAGCGTAACTGGGTGGCGAGGAATGCGAAAGCGGGCATCGAAGTCAGCTACACTGAAACCCCTGTACCATGGGACCATGAGGATGATCTTCCCACCCACAGAAGTAGGGGATCGCCTTACCATATCGCTCGCAGCCTATGCTGATGAGAGCTTGAGCCAGAAGATGCCACGTCCCATGAGTGCAACCTCCTCGATGTGAATGTCCTCGAGGTAGAGGGTGGACTGCAACCAGTCCCTGATGTCTGCTCGTGAAGGGGAGTAGCCAATGACTCTCCCATAAACGGATGTCTGGGAGAAGTCCGTGGCGGCCTGCTTCACCAAGGAGACCTGGTGCTCTGTCAATGTTATGCGATAGGCTGATGGAGGGGGGGGGTCCGTCTGGGCCACCGGTTCCGGGCACGTGGCCGCCATATCGCACTGACTAACTGCGAATGCTCCAAAGGCGAGGGAAGTAGAAGGAAACGGAAGAGGCGGGGATGGGGGATTGAGGCGGGGAAGGGAAGAAGGAGGGATGGAGAGATATGAGGAAGCAGGGGGGGGGAGAGGTGGTGACGAAGGGGCGGGTGGCGGAGGAAGGAGGAGGAGAAAGAGAGGGGGGGGGGGGGCAGCGCAGCGCAAGGGGGGTGAGAGGAAGGGGAAGGGAATGTGTGGCAGCGCCGCACGAGAGGGGGTGGGGAGGAGAGGTGAGGAAGGGAGGGAAGGGGGGGGGCAGCGTAGCGCCGAAGCGGGGAGGGGCAGGAGGGGGCGGGGGGGTTGGTAGTGCAACGCGAGGGGGTGGAGGCGGGTGGGGGAGCTGAATGCGAAGAGGGGAGGAGTGGAGCGGGGGGGGAGCGACGGGCGGAGAGGGGAGGAGTGGAGTGGGGAAGCGGGGGCGAGCGGAGCGTGGAGAGGGGGAGGAGCGGAGCAATGGGCGGAGGGGGAGGAGAGGGGGCGGAGGGCCGCACGGGGGCAGCAGTGAGGGAGGAGGTGGAGGGGAGGGCCGCACAGCGCGAGGGGGGGGTAGACGGGAGCGGAGGAGGGGAGGGAGTTCGCAGGAGCTCTGTTGTATGTTGCTAATAAGAAAGGCCTTCCATGGTTCCTGCCTTGGCATAAGTCCCCGCACCACCATCTTGCATAGTAAAGCTCTGCACTGTAAATCTAGATCAATAATATTGAGACCCCCTTCCTGTGCAGGGAGGATGAGGGTCTCCCAAGCCACCCTGGCTAAGGTATCTGCTGTGCCATCAAGCCCACTCCAAAGAAAATTTATGATCGGTCTCCTGAGCTGAGTGATGCAGTCCCTAGAATAGCACCAGCAAGAACAAACAAAACAGGTCGTGGCCAAGAGGACCTGGTGGACCACCACAACTCTAGAGGCAAGATCCAGCTTGGCTGAGCTCCAAAAAAGGAGCTTCCTCCTGATGCTCTCCAACACGGGAGCAAATTGTTGCGTGGAAGAGATATCCAAGCCGACCTAGCAGCCCAAATACCTGACAGGCACACCCCTCTAAACCCAAGTGAATCCTATGTCAAGCCCCCAAACTAGAGTGTCCTCATCACTGATCCAAAAGCCATTGTTTTTATGCCAATTTATCTGCGCCCCCACCACCAAGCAAAATAAATCCAATGCTGTCCTGAAAGAAGTGAGCGTCTATGGAGGGCATCCAAGTAAACTGCTGTGTCATCTACCAAATCACTGTCAAGTAACTCCCTTTCCCTTCTAATGGGAAGTCTCAGCCCAAAGATGTCAGCTTGAGATCTAACATAGATACTCATAGCTTCGGCCACGAACAAAAAAAAGAAAGGAGCAAGGGGGCATCCTCACGGACTGATCTGGAAATCTGAAATCTCTCACCCCTTACCCCACCAATAAGTACCTGGCTATGGGCTGCTCTGTACAAAGAGGAAACACGTCTAATCCAAGCATCAGTAAAGCCAAAACATAGAAGGGTGCCCTCCAAAAAACCCCAATCTACTCTGTCATAAGCTTTCTCAAAATCCAAAAGTAGAATGGCTAGATTAATGTTATAAAAAATGCTTTTGCCATGCACAAATCCCGTCTGAGTGTCATGAATAAGATCTAGAAGAAGGGGCTGCAATCAGAGGCTGATTGCCTTGGCCAGAATCTTGTAACAAGTCCTCAAAAGTGTGATAGGCCTCCACTGGGACACTAGATTTCTGCAACCTCCTTTTGGGATAAAGTGGATGAGACCTTCTATAAGCGACCCGGGCATCTCACCAGAGTCCCAAATGCCCTGCAGGGCTGAAGTAATATAGTCTCCAATCATATCCAGAATGCAATGAAAAAAGAGGAGGTAAGGCCATCCGAACCTGGGCACTTGCCTAAAAGTGCAGTCTTGAACTCTGTGTTGGTGAAAGGTGCATCAAGCAAAACATGCATATCCGGTTTCACCAACAAAGGGATGCTCTACCAAATAACCTATCTAGCATCCTCTCTATCTCGTGTCTCACGATCAACAGTAAGAAGGGCGGCATAAAAATATGAAGCTATGCGCAAGACATCATCAGGATCTGTCTGTAAAACCCCATGTGAGTCAATAAGTTGGGATACACTCTCTCTACTATGTCTAGGGCCAAGAGTAGAAAGAAAGAAAGAAAGTTTATTAAAGTCTTCGGGAGACCGTGAAGGTCTATGAGACTAAAGATAATTGATACAATGAGCATAACGGTGGCGGTCTCAAAACGGGCCAGCCAACCGTTTCTACAAAAAAGAGGTTATGAAGGACGGTGTGTCTAGTCCTGATACAAAAAATATGTGTCTACCTCCAGATGATACAAAAAGGAAGGGGGGTGCACAAAAAATGGGGCAAAGGGGGGAGATACAATATATGTGCAGGTGGTGATCGTCAGAGACCAATCATAGAGGGGTCGTCAAATGGGAGGCCAGAAAAAACCATGCGATAGATCATTGGCCTCTGACGTCACGCGGCCTAGTCGAGCTCGGTCGTCGGGGGTGACGGGTGGCCCTATGGATGAGGGCAACGGTAACCCCGGTGGGGCGGGCAGAGAGTAGAGACGAGATGTCATGGACCCGGATGTGTGAGACTGTCCGCTGGCGCAGCTGTCATGGCTCTGGCTCTCGCTCACGTCCGTGTCGTCGGTTGGACTGAGGAGAGGTATCCTGTGACTGGAAGAAATCAGTGATGGGCCGTTGGGTGTCCTCACGCTGTGTGTACTACGCGTGTGGCCGTGTTCGGAGAGAGGTATCTCGGTGGTGAGTCATCTCATGTAAGAAAGCGGCTAGGCATCGCTGATCCGAGAACTGCAGCATGTGTGGGAGGGGGCCGAATCCGTCGCGGAAGAGGCAGTGGTACCGGCCTCGAATGGCATAATAGATAGGACATCTGAAAGCAAAGTGCTCCTCCGACTCGATCTCCTACAAGTCGCAAAGTGGGCAAAGGCGGCCCTTTCGTGGGATACCCTCTGCGCGTCCGCTCTCGATCCGTAATCGGTGTGACGAAACCCTAAACTGACCGAGGGAGATCCGGAGCGCATGTGGTAGATGAAGCTGTGTGTAACCCGGAGGTGTGATGAAGCCCTCCTGTGAGATCGGGAGGCAGTGTCGGCGGTAGAAGTCGAGCTTCACAGGAAGCTCGGAGTGGAGAAACCATGTCCGCCAGGTGTGGAGCTGGAGCAGATGCGCTCGATGAGCCGGTTGACCTCCTGGTCAGTGGGGGAGAGGGGAGATGGTGGAGCGTCGAGGCTGTACTGAAAAGGAGGCAACCGGTCTAAGTCGAGGCCCAGTGAGGTGAACCAACTGGAAAGATGACTATATCAGCATCGCTGGTCCCCATCTACGGATAAGGCCATAGAGGAGGATAGGGCTAGCCAGGGTAGGCGGAGACGACCGTCGGCGGAGGAGCTGAAATCCCTGACTTTGTGGAGATAAGTGATAGCTTGGAAAGCCGCATCAAGCTGTAGGGGTGAGGCGCCGAACTCTGCTAGAATGATCTGGTGTGGTACTGATGGTTTGCTGCGGATCATCCGAGCGAATATCAATATCTGTAGGCGCTCGACTCAAGCCCACTCTGTGTCTGAAAGGTCGGCTCCCCACCACGGGCTACCGTACATGCCTGCTGGGCGGACCAAAGAATCAAAAAGGAGAGACTTGGTCCGCGGGTCCTGGAAGTGGGAGTGGTAGCACTGTCGCTCCAGCTTTGGCAAGAGCGGCGTAGCCCCGGCTGATCCTGGCCTGCATGGCCGGGTGCATCGTGAAGATCAGGCCTGAGAAGACAACGCCCAAGTATGTGTAAGAGTCAACTATCTCAACAGGGTCGCCGGCGAAGAGGAACTGCTCTCGGTGCATAGCGGGTCTGGAAGTGTTGAAGATCATCACCTTGGTTTTCCCAAGGTTGACCTTCAAGTCATGTGTATCACAGAAGACCTGAAGTCCATCCAGGTGTCGCTGAAGACCAGTAGTAGAAGAGGATAGTAGTACTACATCGCCTGCGTATAGGAGAATATGGATGACAGCCTCCGCAAGAGAGCAGCCTGCACCTCCGAGTGTCCTGATGGTGGTCTCGAGCTCGTCGATGTAGAGGCCAAATAGAGTCGGTGACAAGGGACATCCTTGTTTGACTCTGATAGTGCTCGTGATCTCTAGGGTCCAGCTGGTGCCAATTCTGACCTGGCCCGTCACCCGCTCATAGAGAGCTACTACTGCCCAGATAACCTCCGAGTCGTAGCCTAACTCCTGCAGGCGTCTGACGAGTCGGGCGCAGGAACGGTGTCGAATGCCTTGCGGAAATCCACAAAGCAACAATATACTCTCTGTCTCCTGTGTCTGGCCTCCTCAATGATCCCTCTAAGTGTAAAAATGTGATCATAAGTCAAGTGATCCGCCCTGAAGCCGGCCTGTCTGGATGCCCTGAGCCCTTGTACCTCTGCGCGAGCACTGACCTCGCCATCTAACACTGATGCATAGATCTTGGACATAACATGTCCAATCATGACAATCCTGTAATTCCCTCGATCCATGGGATCTCCTGCTTTGTGGATGGGTGTGATAGTGTTCAGGGTCCCGGCTCTGGGGAACCCGTGGCAGACAGCTTCATTGAACAACGTTGCCAGGATGGGGGCTAGAGTTTTGATGCCATAGGCAACAAACTCTGTGCATGGGCCCTCATGATCCTTAGCTCGGCCATTGTGAAGCTTAAGCGCTGTGTGGGTGACTCCCTGGGTTGTGAAGAGGGTGCAAGAAGTGGGACGGGGGGTGGCTGAGAGGTCGGGAGGAGGCTGATCAGGGATATCATAGAGTGTACGTGCGTAGGAGTGCCAGAGGGAAGTGTCTATGAGGGGGGAGGAGGATCGGCGTTCTAGGAATTTCCTCCAGAAATCCTTGGAGTTGCTACTAAACAGAATGTTCAGTAGCGTATCCTCATTCTGGCGCAGGAAGGCTAGCTTCTTGCGACGGACTAGTCGACGATAATCCCTGGTGAGATGTGGGTTGGCCCTAGCGTTTCGCTAGGTCGTGAGTCGGAGTGTGCGGCGTAATGCTTTACACTCATTATCATACCAGCTATTGCAAGGGGTGGAGCCAACGGGTGGAGGGCGGATGGACTGAGTAGTGGAAGGAAAAATGTGGCGGGCTGCATTGTGAAGGGAGTGGGTGATAAGGGTGGCTCGGTGATCTAGAGAGGGTATGGTGTCTATGTATCTGAGGAGGGAGGCTAGGTGGGCTGAGTAATCAGGTGAGAGGTTATGATCAAAGTGTATGTCATGATAGGTAGTGTAGTGCGGGGTGTGGCTGGGAGGGGCTCGGGGCGCAAGGATATGAAAGAACAGGTAAGTGTGGTCGGTTCCTGGGGGTAAGGGTGCAGTGCGGAAGTCAGTGATCTGTGGGGCTAAAGCAAGAGAAAAAGTGTTTATTGACTCTGCCACCCATCTGAATCCAGAAGGACTCCCGTGCATGAAAGGCATACTCTGCTCTCTGCTCAAGCAATACCTGCTGATGAGCCCTTGCTGCAGCAAGGCGCTCCTGAATCCAAGCATCTGAAGGCCGTTTCTTCTCTTCCCTCTGCAAAGCTGCCAACTGCTGGCGAATACCAATCTCACGTATGAGAATATCTCGTCTCCTGGTACGAGTAACTGAGAGGTAGAAGTCGCTAATACTAGAAAGGGTAGCAGCTACCTGTGATGGCAATGGCTGCCCACCCTGGACATGAGAAACCCATATCTGCAGGGCTGCCTCTGTAAGGTCCTCCTCTATGTACAAGGCATCTGGAATCCTGATGCTGGTAGATCGGCCTCTCAAGTGAGGCTCTGAGATAGCCAGCACAACAGGAAAGTGGTCTGAAGTGGAAACCCCAACAACAATGCATACTGATCCACCTCTGTCAAGTGCCCAATCATCTACATAGAATCTGTCAATATGTGCATGAATAGGCATCTGCTGCCTCCTATTCGACCAAGAGAACAGGAGGGACTGTGGCTGAATAAGAAAGGCATCGTCCAGCCAAGTATCTCTGCCACAGTAGTGAAAAAGGAAGGCATCCCAAGCTGCTCTCTCCAAAGAGTGGAGTCCTCCTTCTCTACCCCCTTTTTTGTTTGACGGTAACTCAACCATGTTAAAGTCACCTCCAATCACCCATGAATCCGCAATGGGGGCCCAGGAGAGCAAATCCTTCCACATACAGACACGTCCCCCTCTAATGTTGGAGGCATACAGGTTAAGGAAACCAACCTTACTCCCTCCAATCAAGAGAATAATCCACTGAACTCTAGAGGGAATAATGACTCCGTGTCCAACAACCAAGGGGAGAACCGACTGCGAAACTGAAATAGAAGTGCCCCCCCTGGTGCCCAAGGTAGGCGACCAAAAAGTATGACTAGAAAGCAGTTTGCCAGACTAAGAGCAATCACTGGCATCCAACTGGTGTTCTTGGATAAAAAGTATATCAATAGCACCTCCAGTGACACCTGGATGAAGCTGATTCCAGATCAACTGCCTACGGCGACGGTGTGGAACTCCGCCTAGGCCCTGTATGTTCTAGCTGACAATCCTCATTGACAGGAGGATGCTGGATGGAAAGGCTTACCCAACCTAGTAGAGGAGACCAGCTTCCCCTGGGCCGAAACACTCCTGCTGAGGGCAGGAAGCTCAACAGGTGAAAGGATCCCTACACCTACTGAGGGGGAGGCCCTGTCAAAAGGAATCCCAATGACTGGGACCCCTAAGGTGGAGGGCACAAACTTCTCATCATCCATGAAAGTCGCAAAATCAGCCAGTGTCGAATAAGAGTTCCTAAGGAGCAAGTCTGGCCGAGGAGTGCGAAGAAGACCTGCACTCGTGGAGGAAGAAGGAGAAGGATCTGCCAGGCCTTTATTAGCAGATCTGGAGCTGGGAGCTGAGGAGGCCTGTGGCTGGGCTGAAGAAAGGTCTGTAGTCCTCATTTGTGCAAACACTCCCTCAGCTGTGGCATGAACAGTCTGAGGGGGAGAAGTATCAGTAGCTCCCTCGTGATCAGAAATGAAAATGACGGGCTGGTGCATCTGAAGGCCCCTCTTGATGTGGAACTGTAGTATCTGGGGTTGTAGCAGCATCCACCTCTGGAGTCTGGATGGCATCTGTCTGAAGCGGATCAAGGGTCTCCTCCTGAGGTAAAGGAGCCACGTTGACCGCTCTCCAACGTGGTACTAGGAGTGCTGCAGGCTTTGGGCGCCCTACTGCCCCTGGTGGTCCTGGGGTGCGCAAGCAGGGCGCCCTGCTGCTCCTGGTAGTCCTGGAGTGCGTGGTACAGGCCACAGGGGAGGTGCAGACGGGGTAGTACGTGAAGGAGCCACACCAGAAGACCTCTTGGGTCTTTTTCTCTTCCTTGGGCAATCTCTAGCAAAGTGCCCAAGGGTCCTGCACATCTTGCACTAATCCTGTCTACCTGCAATCTCAATTCTCTGTCGAAAGAGAGAGCCATCTGGATGCTGAATCATGATGTGGTCATCTGAAATGTTAGAGTCAGAGACAATGACCCTAACTCGAGGCACCCCGTCCGCTTTGACTACCTCTGCCGAGGAAGAAGGCATGCTAGGAAGGGGGGAATCTCAGTGACCACTCCGAAAGTGGCTCCGATAGTAGCAAGAAGGCGATGGTAAACTTGAGGAAGACTAGGAAACCTAATGAACAGTGATGTGACCTGACTGTCCTCCTCGACCGGATCGAAGCCCAAGGTGTAGGGCAAAAGAAAAATCCTCCTTGAACCCAAAGCCAGGGGATTAGCTTTGAGAACAAGGGCTGTGGACTCGTGGGAGTCGAAGATCACTTGGAAGAATCCACGTCCCAGAAGTCGAATATCCCTGACGTGTGGGGCGAGATCTCCTGGTAACGCCGCCAACATCCAGTCTCTAGTCTGTGATCTGGAAGGATGTGACCCAAAAATGCGGGCGAAAAGTGATGTGGAGCCCTTTAATTCCACATCTTTCTTGAGCTGCTGCAACTCGTCTTCTGAAAAAATGACGGTTCTCGCGGCCGGTGGAAGTGGATGGAGATTGGCTGAATGGGATCCATTCGTCAATCGAAGTGAAAAGGCCGATTCCAACCCTGTTAAAGCTCTGTCTGTGAAACTACTGCCCAGGACGCCCTGAAACGGGCATAGGAAGGAGGAGAAAAGGAGAGGGTAGGAGAGAGGGGAAGGGACGGAGAGGATAGGATAGAAGGGAGAGGTCTCACGGGGAAGGAGAGGGTAGGCGATGGAGAGGAAAAGAGGGGGAGGGGCTAGGAGGGAGGGAGGAGGCGGGTTAGGAGGAAGGGGGCTGAAGGCGAGGAGGGAGAAGGTGGGCGGGGGAGAGGAAGGGAGGGGGCAGGTTAGGAAGGGAGGGAGGGGGGGGTTAGAGGAAGGGTGGGGGAAGGGGCGGGGGAGGGAGGGGGGGGGGAAAGAGGGGGCGGGGGGGAAAAGGGGGGGGGCGGGGAAGGAGAAGGGGGCGGGGGGGGCAGCCGGGGGGGGGGGAGAGGGAGGGCGGGGGAGGGGGAAGGCGAGAGAAGGGGCGGGGGAGGAGGAGGGGACAGGGGGGCAGCGGGAGAGGGAGGGTGGGGGAGAAAGGGGGCGGGGGAGGGAGGGGGCGGGGGGGCAGCGGGTGGGGGAGAGGGGGCGGGGAAGGGGGAGGGGGCGGGGGAGGGAGGGCAGCAGGAGGGGAGAGGGAGGGCGAGGAGGGAAAGGGTGGGGGAAGGTGGGCTGGCAAGGGGGGAGAGGGAGAGCGGGGAGGAGAAAGGGAGGGTGGAGGGAGAGGGGGCTGGCGAAGGGGAGGGAGAGGGCAGGCACCGATGGTGAGGGGGAGGGAGAGAGAGGGAGAGGGGGCTGGCTGAGAGAGGGAGAGGGGGGGGGGGGCAGCAGCTCACGGGGAGAGGAGCAGCTCTAAAATTCGCTTGTCCCACAATTCATGTGTAGTGTCATCAAAATCCAAATGATGAATAACGTCATCAGACAAACCCAAACCCATGATAGAAAGACCTTTTTCATTGAGAGTTTCCCACGCTATAATTTTATTTTCATCAGATTCAGGTTTCTTGTCTTTGCAACTAACCACCTTCCACACACTTCATAAGCAGAAGCCTCAGCTTGATTTGCCAAAAGTTGGAAAGTTCTTATCATAAAACTTTTCAATGACAATTCCCGCTTTGGAATACGCCATGTCTGCTTCAAATGTTGCAGCAATACGGTCTGAAGTGCAAGCTTGGAGCAAAGGCTAGAATAATATGGGCTATAGCAGCAGATTAGCTTGCAGTCAGGGCAGAAAACGGCCAAGAAAAGGCATCAGACCAGCTGGAATAGCGTAGGTAGCAGCTCATGTTGCAGTCGGGGCAGATGGTGGCATTCTTGAGGTATGAGTGGCAGCAGCAGCAACACTCTTCAAGTAGGTTGCTTCTTCAAAAACGGCAAACTATGACACAACACTATGTCGACTGCACTTCATTGCATGATGCGTGAACCTATGACACAACACTATGTCGAAAGATCGTGCGTGCTACGGAGCATTTAGTGCTGTGAATCGGAACAGGAAGAACAATCCTGGAAAGGAGACAAGAAGGAACAACGCTGATGAGAGATAACGGAGAAAGTAGTAGACAAAGAGCATATTGCGAGCGATGTACATAAAATAGAATGAAAGGGGAACCTCGTACACCAATCGCTCTGAAGTAGAGATCACTCATGATAGCAATACACCATAACAATGCAACAGGCAGGCTCGTAGCTTTAGCCTTTCTCCCTCCCACTCTCAATCCCCGTATAATGCTGAATGAATCCCTATCCCCTCATCTCCCCTCTTCATCCTCGCCTTTCCGATGGAAAATTCCCTCCCTCTCTCCTATTACCTATCCCCTCATCCTTAGCCATCCCGCTGCTAAGTCTCTTCATGTCTTCTGCAACGGCCAACTTTTGCCGAGTCGGTGCATTGTAACTACTTGATGTGCACCGCCTGCAGCCACCCTGTATGTGACAAGGCACCGTTGGATGAAACATCTGTGCCAATTATGAGTATGATCTGGTAGAGGTTGGCAGAGGTCACCTGCGTGAGATGAAGACCCTTGATGCATGGCCATGTGCTTTAGGTGATATGTCCTCCTGATGACCATGTCCCATGTGACTATGCCATCCTGGTGACCATGTCTTCTCCATGACTTGTGTTATCCTTGTGACGATGTGACCTCCATGACTTGTTTCATCCTTGTGACCAGGTCATTGCCAAGTGAACATGTCATCCTTGTGACCGTGTCGTCGCCTGACAACCAATTGACTGGACATAGTTGGTCCTTGTGACCATGTTATTGCCAAGTGAACATGTCATCCTTGTGACCGTGCCATCGCCTGACAACCAATTGACCGGACATAGTTGGTCCCGCATGATCTCTGTATAGCAATTATGGATTGGTCGTTGCCTTAGAAAAGAAGCTTAATTCCATTGGGTTTGTTGGATGGATAGGTTTAGGGTGTTGGATTATTTGCTGCATATATAATGGCGGGTTTTAGAATTAGATTAAGGGGATTATTTGTGTGGGGTGATGGCTGGGGCAAGGAGGCTTGCCTGACTCTCGTGGAGTTAATGGGTGGCAAATTTATGTGTGCTTTGGATGGGGTGATGGTCCAGAAAGAGACCTAGATCCTTTTAAGCAACCTACCATTATGTATGCACCAGTATGAGCTAGTATTGGTTCATTGATGGCTAGTGCATCACAAATGGAGATGTACGCACAATCATTCGAATACTTGCGCATGGAAAAGACTCCATTGTTTATATTTTATTCTCTCATGATGCTAGCTTGGGGGCTTGTCCCAGCACTTCATGTATTTATGCCATATATAAGGAGGCATGTTCCCTCATCGGATGTGCACAGTTTCCAAGCAAAAACCTACGAGCAGAAAAGTCCGAGCGATAGTTTTTGACACCAACCATGCTTGTATATTTCTCAAAGGAATATACAATTCTTTCTTAATTTCTCATTCATGGAACCATATACTTACTTATTTTTCATTACAACCCTCATTTTAGAGAACATCATCTATATATGAACACATAGTGAACACTTTAGAAACTCCTATAAATGCTCCCTACCATACTGTCTTTTGAGTATTATGGTAATTCAATCAATTTAAAAGACTTTCCCTAATCTTTAGCAATCCCATATTTGAAGCTCTCATATAACAATGTATACCATATTCCTTGGATGAGTAGGAAAAAGATATTAGAAACCTCATACTTGAAGCCATTATAATCGATCATAAATTAATCTCTAATACATTATCAAATATGGGAAGGCAAGGTAGGGATTTTAAAAATATTCCCAATTCTCTAAACCTAAGTACTTTTCCTACCATAATATGAATTAGGGAGAAGTTGTAACTCTCATATACATCTTGAAATTTTTAATTTTTCTCTTTTATAACTATAAAAAGTATAATTTTAAGCCTACCATTGCATAGATAATTAAATTTTGAACATTTTTCCTTTTTACAGCTCCTCAATCTGAGCTAAGGAGCAAAAGTTATGACCCCTTCTGCGTAGGCTCTCCAAGGGTATTTCGCCAGCGGAATAGGGTTGGGGCAAGCTCTTCAAACCATATTCCTCTGGCAAAATACACTTAGAGTGTCTATTAAAAAGGTACTATTTATTTTTCTTAGGTCATCCTGAGGAACCGTAAAGAGGATATATGCTCAAAATTTCATGATCCAAGCAATGGTGAAAGGAAAAGAAAGGAATTTTGAAAGTCATAAAATAAGTCACCACTTGGACATTATATATGTATATTATATAAAGGTATATTTATATCTATATCTATTTATCAATGTTTCATATTTACTTACATATTCCTTGAAATAATTTGGAATTTTTTGCTCCCCAAAAATGACTTGAGCCTATATATTTTGACTCCTCCCACCTTTTGTCCGCTCGTTGCTCGGGGGGTTTTATCTCGGAAAATGGAAACCCCTTCCCTCATCTATTATTGTGCATTCACCAGGGACGGTGGATGATTTAGTGCAGTGAAAATTGTTGTAGGCCTTTTGGAGAATGGAGTAGGAGAGGCCTAAATGGGGACTAAGTAGGAGATTGCCATGTGGCATAGAAGGAAATATCCCACATATGATGGGTTGTGGAGAGGTCTCTCCAGGAAGGGGCCATACTTGTATTTGAAGGGGACTTGTGTTGTGGAGAAGGGAGATCTTCATTTGAGCCTATTTTAGTTTCTTTAGTTGCATTCTCTTCTTTTCGTCATTAGTAATTTTGAGTTGCCTTAGCCTAGGGCATAGGACAATACCGAGTGGGCGAAATAGCGCATCAATGCTTGCTGTTGGAAGGGGGGTAATCTGTTCATATGGAGCCCCAAACTACCTACATGTGTGTGTATACCAGCATCTCTGATCATCCTTAGCTGCTAAGGTCATAGAAGAGGATAGTACCGTACATGCCTGATGGCCGGACCAAGGTGTAGAAAAGGAGAGCCTTGATCCGAGGGTCCTGAAAGTGTGAGTGGAGGCAATGTATCTTCAGCCTAGCTAATGAGGCATATCCTCTACTCAAACCGTCCTGCATCGCCGGTCTCATCACAAAAATAAGGCTAGAAAAGAGAACCCCTAGATAGGTGTATGATGAAACAATCTCAACTAGTGATCTGTCAAACGTGAACTACTCTCTATTCATAGCTGCTTGGGATGTGTTGAAGATCATGACCTTGGTATTACTAAGGTTGACCTTTAAATCATGCAACTCACATAATGATTGTAATGCATCTAAGAGTCTCTGGAGGCCCTTTGCAGAGGAGGATAACAACACAATGTCATATGCATACAACAAGATCTGAATCAAGGAACCAACAAGAGAACATCCAGGCCCCCCTATAGTGTCTCCATAAATGTCTCGATCTCATCTTTGTAGGGGACAAACAAGGTTGGTGGGAGAGGGCACCTTTGTTTGACCACGATAGTGCTCATGATCTCCTTTGTCCCTCCAGCTCCTGTCTGGACTCTACCTAAAACCCTCTCGTATAGTGCCATAAAGACCCTCTGCCTCCATCGCTTGGCCTCCTTGATGACACTCTTGAGTGTGAGTATGTGATCCATGGTCCCATGGTCATGTCGGAAGTCAGCCTTCCCCTCTACTCAGAGTCCTTGCATCTCTGCAAATCAATTGTCCATTAGCCTCTCGTACATCTTCAGACCCTCCAGGCTGCGTTTCATTCACATTAGGAGCGTTAACAGCTCACTGTCCATTGGCGTTTTGAGCATCTTGAGAAGTTCCCTCATTCATAGTCTGTCCATCTTGCTCATCCTAAGAGGAATCCTCTTCCCTATCCCAATTTTCATCTGTGAACGACATACTAACTGAATGTTTATCCTTGCTGTGAATCAACTACAACTAGCAATACTAACACCAGAGACAACCATAGGCTCACCTCCTTAAAGAAGATGACAATGTCCCGGTAATAGAACCGTGAAATTGGACTCAAGGCCAACAAGAGGGTGGTTATAGACAATTAACCAGCCAATTCTCTCACATAAACAATTCAGCAAATAAACAACTAGTAGAATGGGAGCTAGAATGCTCTTGCTCAAGACAATAACACAGACTTGGCCCCCCTTTTGGTATTTGTTTATTTATTTGGAGATCCGTGCATATAAGATACATACTGGATTCAATCTCATTTGCATTCAATGCACATCCCACTCTCAGTAGGCATCAGTGTCCCAAGCAACAACCCTTTTGGGCTCTGCTCACACGATACATTCTAATAGACATCCAAATCTATTCCCAGTACTAGCATGAAGGGTTGTGCTGTTACTAGCAATCCAAGTGGGATCACACGACTCCCTTGCCAACCACAGGTGCCCACTGGACCATTGATGCACCCAAAGGACTAAATGATAGCATTTAAAACCAGCCTACAACCTCAACTAAATGATGCATCTCTCTCTGATAGCAACAACAGTGCATCTCCCTACTGGCAATGGCTCTCCAAAATAGCTCACAACCAAGAGCAATCTCTGAGAAGCAATTGTGAACTCTTAACCAACTCAGAGCATCAAGTAGAGCTCATTCTCGAGATAATGCATAGCAATAGAAAGACAATCTCTCCACGATGTTACGATGGTAGAGTTGTCCACGCAACTAAGGTAGCCTACCTGTACAATGGGTTCACTCCAATCCGTACATTGCACTGTAGAAGTCTTGTACAGTTCTGGGAGCCCGTATAGCCCGTAGTGCAATATCCCATACTAGTCATGTTCACAGCAGCTTATGAGCACCCTTGCCCATTGACCGTACCGTCCCACACCCATACAATGTGTACACCTGCATCACTAGGTGATTGTACGGAATCTGTACCAATAGTCAATTCAATGATTTGAATCCCGGCACAATCCGTACACCCCGTGTAACTAGTTGTGGCATGCATCTTGAGAACTTGTGTGTACGATGTACAGACTGCCTTTCGTACTTACTTTTGTATAGCAACGTGTGACGAAAACTGCTAATGCCCCCCTAAACCACCAGCCTGTCGTCCACCTTCACTTCCTTCCCAAGTGCTTCCTCTGGTTCCATTCCAAATGGGGGGGGGAATCTGCCATGTGGCGATTCCCCACGTGCTCAATTGGGGCTTTTTGTCCATTTTTCCCCCTTACAGAAATTTTCCCCCCTTTTGCCCCCTATAAAGGGTCCTAAGGCCCAACATTGGGCCTATAAGCCCTATTTTGCCCTTTTCTCCCCTTCCAAGGGCTCCAAAGGCATTTAATGCCAAGAACCATTTTGCCCCTCACTTGGGACAAATAAAATTCTAATGGGGCAGGTATCTTTACTTGGAAAAAAAATAATTCCTAATGGGGCTATGCACACTTAGTGCACCCCCCAGGGTATTTTTGCACATCAGCATTCCAAGGCCTTGCCTTCAAGAAGCTACATGCATGCACATTTAGATTTACTTTACAGTTTGAGATTCACGTCCTCATGACACACACACTTCTTGGTGGTGGCGGAAAAGATTGCAGCACATTTGGGCTTCTAATCTCCCTCTTCGGCAAAAGATTTTCCTAGGGAGAGTCTTGCTTGGGGTTCTCCTTTTTGGGCAGATCTTGGCTTGTCAGCATTTTGCTCCTGCTGCTTGTCGATGATGTCTGCCATACGGGAGTCTCTGCCTTATCTCTTCTGGCATTGCTTGGAATTTTGTGATTTCTTGGAAGCTTATTATAGCAATGGTTACAGGTTCGTTTTCCCAGTTTCTGGATGTTTGGTTAGGAAGAGATATGATCTCTTTATTTTATTGGGCACTGTGGACTCTATGGAAAGACTACAACCATTGGGTCTTTGGTGATCCCTCTCTACTCAAGTATAATTTCTTCCAAGCGTCTCTAAGGGAATCATTTTATGATTGTTCTACGTGCGCGGGATTTGGACTATCCTGCCTTCTTGTCATATAATTAGATTTTCTGTTGTTTGTAGATACAAGAAAGCACTTTTTTGCTCCTCCCATAGGTTGGGTGGGAGGGGTCAGGGGTAATGAAGCAAGCTATGGTACTGCTGCAATTATTAGGCAAGAAAGGGGAAGAGGGAAATATGAGCTTCACTGAGATGGAGAGAGAGGCATACATATGTTGAAAGTGAAAGAGGGTTAGCAATATGTTGGAAAGGAGGGGGAGAGAAAGACTTATCAATGTCTGCAAAAAGGCTAAAGTCTGAAATAAATCAAGCTCCTACACCCTGTGTAGGTAAACTAGATGTGTCCAGCACACCCATATGATACGTAGTGTGAATGCTATAAAATGAAAGAAATACTTGGAAAAATACATAAGCTGTTGGTACTTCTCAAAGGCAAGTTGTCTCACTCGAGGACATCATGAAGTGGTCTGGCATAGAGAGGCTTCAAGGAGGGTACCCAGGGCATCTAGTTATTGGTCTTGTGCCTACCCTCATGATGCTAGGCTGACATGTTTGAAGATCGGGTTCAGCTTGCATGCTCGGCGGAAGGCAATCCTTTTGGGCTCCTAGCCAAGGTTAGTTGGTGTTAATCTTAAAGAATTTGTTATTAGAAAGTTCAGAAAGGCCTCATACAACTCAGCACATCACTGGCTCGGGTGGTCAATACCTCAGCACATGTCTCTGAAAGCTCAAAGAGGCAAATTTTTTTCCACAGATCTCATAGCATCTAGCGCATCTCATGAGCGCCTTCTGTCCTGTCTCCACCTCCTGCATGTTTCATAGGATACAAAGTCTCAGCATGCTGTGGTGTCAAGTGGGCTCAACCTCTCATCCTATCTTGATATGGAATCTATGGGACAGTGTGCAGAGCTGGCCCATGGCTATTTATGCTGCATGCGAGAGAAGAATCTGCACTTACAAGGGGATGAGAGATGGTATAGAGGTTGCAATGAGGGTGTAACTGTTGAGAGCATTATGATAATCAGAAGAGAGGGCCGATGAGATAGAGGGGGATGCGTTTGGCAGGTAAAAGGAGTGGAGTTCTATGTCAAGGTAACTAAAAGGAGGGGGGAAGCATGGGAGGAGGGGCTGCACTGGAGGAGATTGTGTGGACAGGGGGCACTGTCGGAGGGTTGACATAAGACTATGGACAAGATGAAGTGCAGAGATGAGGGCCCAAGTAAAGAGAATATTGGCAGGCTTATGGGAAGTGATGGATGCAGCACAATGTCCTACAGCAATGGAGGGCACAAGCAAATCAATGATAGTAGGCATTGGTTAATGATGGAGGAAAGAAGAGGCTGTGCTTCTAGGAGTGATGGAAAGCACAAGAAAGGGCAGAAATAGCATCCTCAGAACAGCGATGTAGAGAAAAGAAGGGTTGCAATGAGCAGCAATGAGGATGGAGGTCAGGTCAAAGAGGGTGCTTCTTAATTTGTGTACCGTTAAGTTATCGCTTAAAATTATCTGGATTCTATGCTGTCCTGCAAGGTACACTGAAATATTTTGTTTCTTTGGAATTAAAAGACTGGATCCATTTTATACTGTTTGATTTTGTATCAATGCTACTAGATTAAATGATTTTTTCCTAAAATTATATGGACGGATTCTTTACAGGAAAGGTAGATGTGCTCAGACAGGAATTGCAGTGTGCCCTTGAAAATTTGCCAAGTACTTCAGAAAACAGGACACAGGTAAAACTTGATAGCAAATTGCTGAAAGAACCATTTTCTAAAGAAAAAAAGAGAACTCAAGTGGCTTATATAGCTGATGAACCAAGAGGTCACAAAAACGGTCTTGAATTTTTGCCAAGTGGTGTAATCATTACTGGTAGAAAAGGATTGAACGAGCAATCTTCTCAAGAAAGGACTGGAGGTCAAACAGAACAAGGGTCATATACATCAGCTGGTGAGCCAAGAGGTTCCAAACGAAATTATAAGCAGCAGCTCAACAAAGAAACAAAGCAGCAACAACAGACCCAAAAACAAGTTCAAGAAGGGGAAAGAGGATCCTTGGATAAGCTGGCCTTAGTCCCACAGATTCCTAGGCAGCAGGATTCTATGGAGCTGTCTGTGGTCTCACAAATTCCCAGAATTGTAGAACCTCCTTCAAGGTAAATCACAACTTGTGATAGATGCAGTTTGAATAATATCCTATGTATGATGAATTTATAGTCAGGTTTTCTCCCAATCCATCATGGCACATTGTATCTCAAGTAAAATTTGATGCACAGCCCCACCAGGAATGAGTGCACATAATTTTTCCATTGGTTTGTGTGTTTTAGAGACTATCAAACTTTGGAATTGACGACAGGTATTTTAAAATCAAGAGCATGTACCTATTTCTTCAAAGCACCAAGAAACTTCTATAAGACAAGATACGTAAATTGCAAATGAGAACTATAAAATTGCATGAGGAATGTCGTGTGCGTCTGTACATGTGCCTATGTGGCCACTTCCCCTGCTCTGTACTCAGTCATTTTCACACAGTGCTTTCTGCCTTTGTGAATTTTCCTCTGCTGCACGCATTTTGGCATAAGTACATGAGGTCTCAAGCAGCATTCCCCCTGCCTCTTCTCTGCTGGGAAATTTTTTGCATTTGGTTTCCCTCTGCAAGTTGTAACTCTCTCTCTCTCTCTCTCTCTCTCTCTCTCTCTCTCTCTCTCTACTTTTCTGTGAAAATTTATATTTGTCTCCTCACCCCTCAGCTGACCTGCCTACAACCAGTACCCCGGGTCCTTGAGAGTGGGATGTTAGAGCGTATCCCCTATAAAGAACTATTTTAGTTGTGTTGGTGATTTAAAGCCTTAAAGCAAGCACTTCCAAGTTGGAGGCACTTTCATAGGTAGAGTGAGAAGAAGGGGAAAGTGGAAACGAGGCTCTGATACCACATGAAGGCACATGGTGGAGAAGGGAGAGAGAAAGGGTAGGCTAGGGAGAGAGATAGTGATACTCAAAGAGAGACATAATGAACTGGAAATGAAATGACTAAGCAATGAACAAAATAAGAGTACATGTAGACCAAAGAGCTTGTACCTTGATACTTGATTGATTTGACACTAGACAAGTACAGCTCTTATATAAGAGCACACACACATATGAACACCTATGCATATGTGATGACTCCCAATGTGACATGTGGCATCCATAGGACACACTAGACTAGAACTCCACACTAGAACTGACTCAACTTGGCTTCATGTTCTAACAAGCTGGATTGGGTCAGATTATGTCCGTTGGCAACAACCTTGACCTCCTCCATGTGCACCACTCTGATACTGGTGGTTCGACCATGTGGCCTCCAAGTCAGATCACTTCATATGTCAGCAACTTTGTCTGCAGTCACCTTGAACTATATTGGTGACCCCATGGTTGCATGGTCAAGCATTGAGATCGCTTAGTCCTTCCAATGTACATCCTTTCTTCACGAGTCACATGTGACCCCTTGAATATGGTCTCTTCTATCGAAAAACCTTTGGTCATCCCTTGTACAAGGTTTCTTTAATCAAAATTTCCAGGTCATCCTTGTACTGGCGAATCATGTTCAAGGTCCTCTATAACAAGCTTGAATTTCCATGTGCCATAGTTGATTCCATGGGGATTCACTTGTCTAACTTATTGTGCCTATCGGTTGTGTTTAACAGGTTTTTACCACAGGCATTCCAATGTCTGTGCTACCAAAGGTAGTTAAGTCCACCTGATAGAAGGACGATTCTCCCAAAAACAACCATGTTGAAGGAAGAAATTAGATGTTAATTTGAATTCTTAGAGAAGAAGAGACCATCTAATTTGCTGAGACCATGCACTATTTGTGAAGATCCAACCAAAAGCTGATGATGGGTGCATATCAGTGTGTGCCAGTTTACATATTGCTTATTATGTTTTATAAAACTAGAGATACAATTTGTTATTACAGAACATTGACAGTTTTGTTAGTTTGTCACGGGATTGCAGAAGCTCCAGGCTCTTTATGGAGGGGAGGTTAGAAACAAAGAGGAGGTTATCCCTGGTACCCATGGACACGCATGTATATCAAAGGTAATCCCTTGGCATTCACCATGCCGCAAAACTCACTTTAAATTACTCTTATAGATGTAGACATGGATTATAGTTTTCACTATTTTCTCAGAAGTTTGCAAGGCTACTAATATTTTCAGAATTGATGCACCAGGGATCCTGATATTGATATCAATAAGAATTAAGAAAATCACTATCGTTGGCATTCTTAGCTATTACAATGCAGATTGTTTCTTTTAATTAGAAAGCATTGTTTTTGCTTTAAAAGTATGTCCTCTTGCTATTGAAACCCATATTTTTCTGGACATTTTTCAGTGCGCAGAATAGTTCAAGAAGAGGAACCTTGACAAACCTGGAGATTCCTTCTTGGGCCATGATTGCAAAGCCAAATTCAAGAAGACCATCTTTGAAGGGATCCATGGTCCCTGCATGGTCAAAAATTAAGAGGCCCATGATGATTGGTTCTTCTTCAGAGAGTTTGTCAATGACTTCTGAAGAAATATCAACTTCAGATACAAGCTCATCATCTTCATTAGGAGAAATTCATGAGAAAGGTAAACTCATTGAAATTCATTAGGATATTTTTCTATGCCCTTTTATCCATTTGGTGCATCTTCATAACTTCAAAGATTTGATGATATGATTCCTTGAAATTTTAAAATTTGAACTTATTGATACATGCTGCAAAAGACAAATTACTTTAAAATCTTATCTTATGTTCATACTTATTCCATGCATTCTTTCCAGCAAGCAATAATTTGAGCATAGCTCTCCTTCCATAGTGCTACATTTCCATCACCACTCTTGACATCACTTGACTTTCTGCCACCTCTTCTTTTGACTTGCACGCACCTTGATCTTGCCTTTGGGTGTTCATCTTGACTTCTCTTTTTGTGGCTTACCGTTTTCTTCTTCTTTGCACGAACTCCTGGCACAAGGTAGTTCCCCTGAAATCTACACCCTTCTTTGCTTGCATTCCCATCTTAATTTCTCTCTTTCCTAATACATATAACACGATCAGTTATTACTACCACCAACCAAGGTTGCAAGTGACCGAAATTCAGATGCATGGTACCGGAGGCCACTCCTTGAAAGATAATGCTCTTTGTCACAGAAGCACAACTAGGATGGGTTGTGTGTGAGCTTGTCTTCTAGGTGCCGGGGATTAATTAGAAGAGTGTTTCATGGTTTAGTATTACGCCATGAGAACATACTTGTAGCTGGCATTCCTACCTAGTCTCTTCAACCCATAGTGGTTGCATTCACGAACAGGGGTGATGGGCCTTTGAATAATCTAGATCCAATTAAATTAAAAATGATATCTGCATACATTCTTTCAAAGCCAACCACCTACTTGGTGGAAGGAATATGGTGGAGAGACATTGGAGTTACAGCATGTTGCACAGTCTATGGCCAGTATATGGACTGATACTATACACACACTGATGGCTATCTGGGCGAGCATGTAGGGATCCTCCAGAGCAGCTACAGCTAGGAGAGAGACTTTTTTCAGAGTTTGGAGAGGATCTCCTTTCTTCTCTGAGTCTCCTTCAAGGTTGAGATGGCATTTTCAGGCTCCACCTTGGATTTTTGTTAGCTCTTTTTGAGCTGGTTTCTTTTTTCTCATGCATGGCATGATGTACTCTCACATTAAAGCATGCTCTTGCGGTTTTAATTCATACTTAATGAAGTAATTTTTTTGGGAGAAAAAGTTTTTTTTTTCAAGAAAATTACTTCATTAAGTATAAATGAAAACCGTGAGATCAAGCTCAAATGCGGGAGTACATCATGCAAGGCATGAAAAAGACAGCTCAAAGTGAGCTAGTAAAGAACCAAGGCGGAGGCTGAAAATGCCATCTCTTTTTGAAGCAACTCAGAGAAGAAAGGAGATCCCCTCCAAACTCTGAAAAAAGTAACTCTCTTGGCAATGGCTGCTCTGGAGGATCCCTGCATGCTCGCCCAAATGGCCATCAGAGTGTGTAATGTGTCAGTCCAAATATTGGCCATAGTCTGGGAAGGGTGAACCTGGATAACCTCCATCGCCTCTGTACACTTGGCTCTCCAAATATGCCAAGCTGCAATGCTAGCCAAGATCTCCCAAGACATGTCTACTGAGGCATGAGCAGCTCTGAAAGGAGTGTGGGGAACATCTTGGAGGGAAAAAGACTCCACTAAATGTCATCGTACAATGAAAGCTGGATTTGGATCATGTCCCTTGAAGAACACCTGTGGGCTAGTAAGAGATAACCAAGCCACTGAACCCCAGGTCATATAGAAAGGTGCTGTATGAAAGATGCTGAAAATCCTAGCAACACCTTTCTAGATCATCGTCGCCTGTCTGCACTCCCAAAGGCAATGCTATACTGACTCAACTGCCATGTGACAACAAGGACAAGTAGGGTCAGCCCCGAACCTGGATCTCCACAAGTTCACTCCAATCCCTCCATGAATAGAAAGCCAAAAGAAAAGAGTGACCTTTCTATTCCTAAGGGATTTCCAGAGCCTACGCCAAAAGTTCTTCCGCACAGCTGCGGAATTTGAAAACTATCCCAGTGTGGCGCTCTGAAGGGCCTCCAACCTCTACTGCTGAGCTGAAATCTCCGAGCATTTCTAACTGTATATCGAAAGAAGGGAAAGCTCTTCTCTCGATGCCCCTCATCAATCCATTCCCACTTCCCTGGGTCCCACTGCAAGAACCTAATAGGGGAACCACCTTTTAACCAGAGTCTCCAAGACCCTAGCGCAAGGAGAATAGGATCAGGGTCAAGATACCACTGTGAGTCCGTACCCCACTCCATGAATCCTGCAATCCTGACAGGCTGAAAAGCAACCTCCAAAAGAATATCTTTAGAATATGTGATAAGTCTGCCTCCCGACTAAATATCAAAGACAAGGGTATCCTCATATGCATCTTGCAGTGCAATTACTTGTAACGGAATGCCCGTCCTCCCGAGAACGCTCCCCACCAAGTGGATTCTGTAAGCAGTGTGTCATCTGTGTCAATCTACTCTGGCGGAATGGCTGCCTGTATCTGCTGTATCCTGAGTGCACTCCCTTTGAGGTGGCCAACTGATAAAAATCTTTGATCCTCTGGAAGTCTCATAAAGGCCTGCCAAGCACCTATAGTAGAGGAAAGTCCCTCTCCCATCTAGACCACTGCATATAATGTGACACTCCTAGTGGCCTGCCATGATGATCCAAAATCGAGTCATTCCACATGACTGGCTGCCTTTGAATCTCTTCACCAGAAGTGGGTGGCACTCTCCAAAGTGTGTTTTTGAAGCAGCCCCAAGCTTTTTGAATAGCAGCCATGAGAGGGGAAGGTGGGGATTTGAGGTGATCCATCTGCTACTGTCCAACCAATCTCCCCCATGAGAAGGAGTGCAAGACTGAATGCTGCGTGAGAAAAAATCCTTCCAGGGCTCTTGTCCAAGCATCAATCCACGTACTACAAACTTGCAGAGCAAGTCCATACTCTACAAGCTCGGGTCAATAATATTGAGACCGCCTTCTCCTGTGGGGAGAATGAGGGTCTCCCAAGCCACCGTGGATACATCTGAGGTGCCATCTAAACTGCTCCATAGGAAGTTCCTGATAGGTCTCATGAACTGAGCAATACAATATCTAGATCTGCACCAACATGAGCAAACAAACCAAGCAGTGGCCAACAATACATGGTTCACAACCACAACTCTGGATGCGAGGTCAAGTTTGGATGAACTCCAAAAGATGAGTTTCCTCCTGATACTCTCCAACACAGGAGCGAATTGCTATGCTGGAGAGATGCCCAACCCAACCTGGCATCCCAGGTATCTGACAGAGACTCCCCTTTGAATCCAAGTGAACCCTATGTCAATCCCCCAGACTGGAGTGTCCTCATCACTGATCCAAAAGCCATTGGATTTGTTCCAATTAATGTGTGCACCTGCTGCAATGCAAAACAAATCCAATGCTGTCCTGAATGAGAATTCAGTGTCTGTAGAGTGGCATCCAAAAAAACAGCCGTGTCATCTACAAACTCACTGTCTAATAGCTCATCCTCCTGCCTCAAAGGAAGGCTGAGCCCTACGATTCCAGCTTGAGCTGTAATGTAATAGCTCATAGCCTCAGCCACAAAGACGAATAAAAAGGGGGCTAGGGGGCAACCCTGACGGACTGATCTAGTAATCTCAAACCTGTCTCCCCTGAGTCCACCAATAAGAACCTGGCTGTGGACTGATCTGTAGAGGGCTGACACCCCTCTGATCCATGCATTTGAGAAAAAGCCCCAGTCTACCCTTGTCATAAGCTTTCTCAAAATCCAAGAGTAGAATGGCCAGCCTGTGGCCATTATGCATGGCCCACTCCGAAGCCTCCCAAAATGAGAAGATGTTATCAGAGATGCTCCTGCCATGCACAAAACCCGTCTGCATATCATGGATAAGATCTGGTAGAAAGGGCTGTAGACGAAGGCTGATAGCTTTAGCTAGGATTTTGTACAAGTTACCCAGCAAGGTAATCGGTCTCCACTGAGACACTAAATTTCTGCAACCCCCTTTCAGAATCAAATGAATGAGGCCCTTTGTAAGTGAGTCTGGCATCTCACCCGAGTCCCATACACCCTGCAGGGCTGAGGTAATATGATCCCCAATCTGATCCCAAAAAGTAATAAAAAATAAGGGGGTAATTCCATCTGAACCAGGACACTTGCCCTTGTGAAGGGCAGAGAGAGCAGTCTTGAACTCTACGTTAGTGAATGGTGCATCAAGTGAAATAATCATATCCCCTGTCACCAACCCAAGTAAGTGTCGCCAAATAACCACTCTAGCATCATCTGTGGCCTGAGTGTCTGGATCTGCTATAAGAAGGAACACAGAGAAATCGGTGGCAACCTGCAAGACGGCCTCTGGATGTGTCCGAAGAACTCCGCCTGAGTCAACAAGCTGTGAGACGCTCTCCCTACTATGTGTGGGGCCAAGAGTAGAGAAGAACTACTTGTTGATCCTACCTCCCTTCTGTGTCCAAAATGACTCTTTGGCGTGAAAGGCATATTCTGCTCTCTGATCTAAATCTCTGATCTAAAAGTGACTGCTGCTGAGCCCTTGCTGCAGCAAGGCGCTCCTGAATCCAAACATCTATAGGCATGTTCTACTCCTCCCTCTAGAGGGCCTACTAGCGGATACCTATCTCATGCCTGAGGATCTCACCCCTTCTGATACGAGCAGCTGAAAGATAAAAGTCACTGATATCAGAGGGGGCTGCGGCTGTGAGGCTTTGGAGGGTTCTCAGGTTCACCCTTCTCAGATCTTGGCCAGTACTTGGACAGATACTTGGACAGATACGGTACACGCTTTGATGTCCATTTGGGCGACCATGCAGGGATCATCTCGAGCAACCTCCTCCAGGAGAGTTACTTTTCTCAAAGATTGGAGAGACTCTCCCTTCTTTGATGAGACTTCTATAGGGGTGAGTTGGCATAAGTAAGAAAGAAACTCGCTAGAGCAAGCTCTGTGCAGAAATACAACATGCTAAGCATGTAATGAAAACACCTCAGAGGAATGAGGTAGAAAGAAACCAAGGCTGAGGCTGAAAATGCCAAGTCAACCCTGTAGAAGTATCAGCAAAGAAGGGAGAGTCTCTCCAATCTCTGAGAAAAGTAACTCTCCTGGAGGAAGCTACTCGAGATGATCCCTGCATGATCGCCCAAATGGCCATCAGAGTGTGTACCGTATCTGTCCAAGTACTGGCCAAGATTTGAGAAGGGTGAACCTGAGAATCCTCTAGAGCCTCAGTGCATCTGGCTCTCCAACTATGCCATGCTGCAATGCTAGCTAAGATCTCCCATGGAGAGTCAACCGAGGAATGAGCAGCTCTGAAGAGAGTGGCTGGATTGTCCTCTAGAGAGCACGACTCCACAAGATGTCGTCGGATGTGAAGAACCCAAGAGGAGTCAAGTCTCTCAAAGAAGACCTAGGGCCTTGAAAGAGTGAGCCAAGCCATTGATCCCCAGGTCATGAAGAAGGGTAGGCGAACAAAAGTCCTGAAAAGTCTTGTAATACCCTTCCATATGATTCTCGCCTGTCTGCAATCCCAAAGGCAGTGTTGTATTCCAATGCAGAAAGGCAACGAGGGCAAGAAGGGTCAGCTCCGAACCTAGATCTCCATTGGTTCATTGCTATCCCACCATGAATAGAAAGCCAAAAGAAGAGAGTGATTTTTCTATTCCGGTGGGATTTCCACAGCCTTTGCCAAAAAAATTTCTGCAAGTCACCAGAAATCTGAAAGTTTTTCCAATGATGAGCTCTAGTAGGCCTCCAACCCCTACAGCTGAGCTGGAATTTCCTGGCATTACTAACCGTGTAATGAAAGAAGGGGATGCCCTTCTCTCTGTGCCCTTCATCTATCCATTCCCATTCCCCAGGGTCCCACTGCAAAAACTTAATTGGGACACCTCCATAGAGCCACAATCTCCATGAGCCCAGGGCGATGAGAAGCGGGTCAGGATCCAAGTACCACTGTGAGAGAGAGCCATGCTCCATGAAGCCCACTATCCTGACTGGCTGAAATGGTACCTCCAACAAGATATCATCTGTGGATCTGAACAGCCTGCCCCCCGAAGAAACATCAAAGACTAAGGCATCCTCATGAGTGTCACGAAAAGCAATCACCTGTAAAGGAACTCCCAATCTAGAAAAAGCCCCCATCCAGGTGAAGCAAGTAATAGGCATATCATCTGTGTCCACCCAATCCAAGGGCAAGGCTGCATCAATCTGTTGGACTCTCCCTGCACTCCCTCGAGTTTCTTTCTTACTTAATAGAAGTCTCTTTTTGGCCAAAAAAAAAAATCTGAAGGAGAAAGCTGTCCATCCTGCAAATGAGATACGCAGGTTCTCAACATTGTCTTTGTAAGGCCCTCCTCTACATAAAAGGAATCTGGAATCTTGATACTATCAGAGCGACGCCTCACATGGGGATCTGAGACCATCAGAACCACTGGAAAATGATCCGAAGTGGACACCCCAGCTGCAATGTAAACAGTACCACCTTTGTCAAGAGCCCAATCATCCACATAAAATCTATCAATCCGTGCATGTATGTGCATCTGCAGTCTCCTGTTCGACCAAGAAAACAGGAGAGAATGTAGTTGAGTGTGAAAGGCATCATCATGCCAAGCATCCCTGCCGCTATACTGAAAAAGGAAGGCATCCCACACTGCTCTCTCTAGGGAGTGAAGGCCACCCTCCCTACCACCCCTTTTCTCTGAGGGCATTTCAACCATGTTGAAATCGCGCCCTATAATCCAAGCATCTGCAATATGTGACCAAGAAAGAAGTTCCTTCCAAAAAAGAACACGGTCCCCTCTAGAATTGGGTGCATAAACGTTTAAGAGACCAACCTTATGTCCATCAATCAAAAGTATAATCCATTGAGCTCTAGAAGGGACTATGATCCCGTGTCCAATCACCAAGAGACAGAAATGCAAGTACCTCCCCTGGTGCCCAGAGCTCTAGAAGGGCCTGAAAGAAGCTTACCCGACTTGCAACAATCCGTGGCATCCAATTTGTGTTCCTAAATCATCAAAATGTCCATGGGACCCCCAGTAACACCTCTGAGGCCCCAAACGTTCACCCCCGAGGCCCTGAACGTTCCAACTGACAATCCTCATCTACGAGAGGAGGAGGCCGGATGGAAGATCCTACCCGACCTGGTAGTGGAGAAAGCGCTTTCCTGCGAAAAATTCCTCCTATCAAGAGGAGGGAAGTCAACTAGGGAAAGCACACTCCCCCTTGTTGAGGGGGAAACTCTGTCCTGGAAGATATGCTCCCCAATTGTGGAGGGTACAAACTCCTCCTCTGCCTCAAACTCAGCCAAGTCTGCCAGAACTGAAAATGAATTCCTGCGAAGTACCTTTGTTGTTGGAGTGTGAAGGAGCCCTGCGGAAGGAGGAGTGGAACCAATAATCCCCTTACCTCTGTTAGGTGTAGGCAGAAACATCTGCCCGATCTCAGCCACAAATCTGTCACTCTCCTCAAGTAAAGCATGGGCCTCTACAAGAAGGCTCTCCCTAGATGAGCGCTCCTGTATCTGAGCAGGGTCAGGAGCAACCTCATCTGTACATGGAACTAGAACAGGGATGTCTCCTGCTTGAAGAGACATGTCTGCAGTCCCGTCAGTGGTAGCCTGAGGTACTGGCTCACCAACTCTGCCAGGCATCCACAATGGGCGACGACTGGAGCAAGACGTGCTGACTGTCTTGTACACACTATACAAGTACCAGGATGAAGTTGGGGGTTTCCATTTTCTGAGCAAAAACCTTCGAGCGACGAGCGGACAAAAGGTAGGAGGGGTCAAAATATATAGGCTCAAGTCATTTTTTGGGAGCAAAAAAATCCAAATTATTTCAAGGAAAATGTAAGTAAATATGAAATACTAATAAATAGATATAGATATAAATATACCTTTATATAACATACATATATAATGTCCAACTAGTGACTGATTTTATCACTTTCAAAAATCCTTTCTTTTTCTTTCACCATTGGTTGGATCATGAAATTTTGAGCAAATATCCTCTTTATAGTTCCTCAGGATGACCTAAGAAAATAATATAATACTTTTTGAATAGACCCTCTAAGTGTATTTTTCCAGAGGAATATGGTTTGAAGAGCTTGCCCCCCAACCCTATTCCGCCGGCGGAATACCCTTGGAGAGCCTATGCACTTTTGCTCCTTATCTCAGATTGAGGAGGTGTAAAAAGGAAAAATGTTCAAAATTTCATGATCTATGCAATGGTAGGCTTAAAATTATACTTTTGATAGTTATAAAAGATAAAAAGTAAAAATTTCAAGATGTATATGAGAGTTACAACTTCTCCCTAATTCATATTATGGTAGGAAGGAGTTCAATAGAGACCACATTTCCTTAAAAGTACTTAGGTTTGGAGAATTGGGAATATTTTGAAAATTCGTTCCTTGCCTTTCCATATTTGATAATGTATTAGAGATTAATTTATGATCGATTATAATGGCCTCAAGTATGAGGTTTCCAATATCTTTTTTCTACTCATCCAAGGAATATGGTATACATTGTTATATGAGAGCTTCAAATATGGGATTGCTAAAGATTAGGGAAACTCTTTTAAATTGATTTAATTCATAGTTGCCAGGAGTTTCTGAAACGGGAGGTTTGAAACGGGTTTCAAAAAATGAATGAAAAGGGTTTCATTCGGAATGTGAAAATATGTGCATTCATACCTAGGGTATGCATCATGCCATATACAAAAATGTGCAAATAAAGATTGTAAGTGACTCCATAGTGCAGACATGATAAAAAAACATACATATCAAGTATAAGCACCATACATACTGAATCCTGATCATACAAAAAGCTAGTCATCAATGATCATACATTATACATATTAGAGTACTCAATGATCATCTTTACACATACATACTGAATGATCATACATATTGATAATTGAATCTTGATCATACTGATCACACATACTGAATACTGATAATAATCAAAACTAGAGTCATCAATGAACCTCCCAAGACCTCCATGGTGATGGACCATGAAGGTAAAAAGGTCAAACTACAACTGGAATTCAAAGTACTGTCTATCAATAATAAGTGACAAAGTCACAAATCAAAAGTCAAGCTTCATCATCAATGTCAGCATCTTCCTCCTCAACCAAATCCATGTCCTCATCAGCCTCCTCCTCACTACTACTGGAACTCCGAGAAGACTCATAAAAAGCATCCTCATGAGATGCAGGTGCAATTGAAGTACTAGCACCAGCTGCCTGGGAGGATCGGGTGTGGTGAGATGAAGCTGTGATCTCCTCGTACAACATGGCGTAGATATCCCCCTCCTTAGGTGGAATCACCGGCATCTCCTTGCACTTTGTGATGTCGATTTTGTAGGGATTCACCTGCCGAGGCTCAATGGGGTAGTTCGTTTGCTCGAGCAATCGTAGATTGTAGTGGCAAAAGACCAACCTCTCCAATTGGACAGTGGACAATCTGTTCCTCTTCTTGGTATGGAGTAAGGCCCATGTACTCCAGTTTCTCTCACAAGGTCCAGAGCTACAGTCTTGTGAGAGAACTCGCATCGCTATGCGTCTCTGAAACAAAACAAGAGACATTCTCAGACTTTACAGTTTAGTGGCAGCTTCCAATTGCTGAGGTGTACCCACATGTTTTCAAGTAATAAGAAAGTATTGCCTCTAGGGTTAAGTATTACCAAGTGGGGTGCCTCAATGCCATATTTTTCCCACCAAGAAACTGCTGCTAGTTGAGTCTCCTCTCTCTGTGCATTGCGTGATCCAAAAACACCGCTTTGGTTGCGGAAAAGAAGACGCTCATCCTCCAGCTTCAAAAGCAGATCATCATCATCTCCCACGATCTTGCTCATATAAGCTGACCACCCATCCTCTAATTCTCTATCGAGATATTGCTGCTCATTCCTCCATAGAGGATGAAGGATATGAGCAACAGTATGGATTGGCCTATTAAACCAATCCCAACGTGTGTTCCAGATCTCCTTAAGGTCTTCAATCCTTCATAAGAAATTATGAATCAAAGGCAAAACCAATAATGTTTAGAAAAAATGAAAACATAGATTAAAAGGAATTCTAAGCATGCCACTTTGCTAATTGGAAAAATGCTAAACTTCAAAGGATGACTCATGAGTACGGGATACCTGTCTGCAGATAGGTGAGTACACGCATCAAGGGCTTCCCCCACTTTGTCCATGAACTCATAGAGATGCCCAATGGTGCTCCCCTCCATATCTGTCAATCGGAGAACGATGTACATGGGGTTCATTGTCTTCACTAGAGCTGCAGCCTCCTCCCACCATGCATCTCTCATGACCATGTGGCTGAAACCAATTGCTTTGGGCTCATTCCTATCCCCCCATTGCTGCCAATCATGGGAAACAATTGTACGCAACAAGCCATGCCGCACTTGAACAACCCTGTCCAACATTATGAACATATAAGCAAACCGTGTCTTCGAGGGCTTTAAAAGGTTGAGGTCACTATTTTCCCTGAACATGCTCAAGACCTTGGATCTTTTGGTTACAAAATTTACCATGCCCAAAGCTTTAGAAAATATATGAGAAACCCAAGGCAACTTTGCCATGTCCTCAATGGCAAGATCCAAACTATGAGAAGCATATGGTGTCCAAACAATAGTGGGAAACTCATCCTCAAGCATCCTTCCCATGGACACACAATTGGAGCCATTATCTGTGATCACCTGCACCACATTTGCTACACTAATCTCAAGAATAGCTGTGCGCAAATGAGACCATATATATGCACCTGTCACCACTGTCCCTGAAGCTGATGCATCTATAGCACGAAGGAACATAGTTCCTTTGCAAGAGGAAACTAGAATGTTGTAGACACTTCTTTTCCTCACATCTGACCAGCCATCACATAGCAAGGGGCAACCATACTTCTGCCATGTTCCCTTCAGAGGCTCTAGCTCTCTCATCAATGCTTCTTTCTCATGGCGAAGCTCTCTTGTACGCAATGTCTCATAGCTCGGACCCTCCCACTCACACCCAATACGCGAGATAGCTCGCATAGTAGACTTCCAACAAGTGGTTCGAGTAATATTGAAAGACAATGCACATTGCACAAACAACTTTGTTACCTCTCTAGTTGCCTCCTTCATAGCTGCCTTCATATCTCCTCGCTTAAACAAGGGAAGGGCACTTCTTTTAGCTGTGGGCGTGGAGCCTGAAGACTGCGACCGCCGACATCTGCAAAATGTCATTCTCCTCCCTCATTGATGCTGGAATAGCTGAGATATTTAATTCAAGCTCATCCCATGCATTGACTCTATGAATTGGAATCCCTAGCATTTTAGCTTTCCAGGCCTTCAAGCCATCATACACCTCCTTTGGCACATGAGAACAAGGGCCAATACCAAAGCCCTTTGTTCGAGAAAAGTGAGCCTGCAATCTCTGAAATGTCCCATGATGCGGCTCAGCACAAAAGTTGCAGGCCCACTTGCCTGTGCCACTCTTATCATAGTGTGCACCAAAGGAATTGAAGGTGACATTGCTCCACAACGCACTACCTTTTCGAGGCATCTTCTTGCTTGCAAAAAGTGATGTAGAACAGCAAAAGTAATTGCAGCTTTCCAGCCTACATCATGCATGCAAGATGAGCAGATGAATCAAGAGAGGAGCGTTAGATTTTAGAAACATCAGAAAGAGTAGATTTCAGCCTGCATGAAAGGATGCAGCGCCAAATTCAAGAAGAAGGGTAGACTGTAGAAAGGACGATTGAATGCACATTGGGGATGATTGGGGGCACAAACCTCGAGAATGAGCAAGAGGGAGCGTATGGGCTGCACGGACGGAGCGTACGGGAGTACGAAGTGCATGGGTACGGCGAAATGCGTGAAATCGCGATTTTGCTCCCTTTTGAACCCTACCAAAAAATTGGGGATGTATGAAACGCGTTTCATATGTATGAAACGTGTAAACCTTTCATACGGGTTTCATGCAAGTATGAAACGCGTTTCATATGCAACTATGATTTAATTACCATAATCCTCAAAAGAGAGTATGGTAGGGAGGTATTTATAGGAGTTTCTAAAGTGTTCACTTTTTGTTCATATATAGATGATGCTCTCTAAAATGAGGGTTATAATGAAAAATAAGTAAGTATATGGTTCCATAAATGAGAAATTAAGAAAGAATTGTATATTCCTTTGAGAAATATACAAGCATGGTGGTGTCAAAAATTATCGCTCGGACTTTTCTACTCGTAGGTTTTTGCTCGGAAAGTGTGCACATCCGATGAAGTTGAAGGTCCTGGCTGTGAAGTTGAAGGTCTAATAGCGTGTGAGGCGGGAAACTGGTCGTGAAGAAGGCCCAGGTTCGGTGAAGCTATGAGGTACACCCGTAGATCTTTTCTTTTTCCTTGGGCAATCTCTGGCAAAGTACCCAAGGGTCCTGCAAATCCTACACTGATCCTGTCTCCTTGCAATCTCGACTCTCTGTCTGAAGAAGGAGCCATCTAGACGTTGAAGCATAATGTGGTCATCCGAGATGTTAGGGTCAGAGACAATGACCCTAACACGCGGTACCCCATTGGACCTGATTGCCTCTGCTGCTGAAGTAGGATCCTCAGGGAGAGGGGGGATCTCAGTAACCACTCCAAAGGCAGCTCCAATAGAATGTAGCAGTCGATGGTACACCTGAGGAAGGCCTAGAAATCTGATGAAAAGTGATGTCGTCCGGCTGTCTTCCTCAATAGGATCAAACCCCAAAGAAAAAGGGGTCAAGAAAATCCTCTTGGAGCTCAGTGCTAACGGGCTAACCTGCAGCACTGTACGAGCTACCTCCGAGGAGTCAAAAACAACCTGGAAGAAACCTCGCCCAAGCAGACAAACATCTGTAAGGTGCCCTACAAGGTCTTCAGGTAGAGTGGCGAGCATCCAGTCCCTGGCCTGTAACTTGGAAGGTTGGGACCCATGGATGCGAGCAAAGAGTGATGTCGAGCTCTCCTGCTCAGTATCTTTTTTGAGCTGTTGCAACTTGTCTTTTGAAAAAACAACTGTTTTCGCGGCCGGTGGGAGTGGACGGAGATTGGCTTAAGGCAGAGCCATCTCCAATCGAGGTGGGTGAGGCTGACTTTGAACACGAACAAGGTTCCTTCAGCACTAAGCTGCCCGGGAGAGGAGGAGGAAGGTGATTTGAGGAGGAGGAGAAGGGGCTGAGGAGGAAAATAATGAAGGGGGAGGATGAGGAGGAGGAGGGGAGGGAGGAGGGGCAGGGAGCAAGAAGAAGGGGTAGAGGAGGGGGGTAGAGGAGAGGGCTGAGGCGGGGGGATAGGGAGAGGGGGGTAGAGGAGAGGGCTAAGGCGGAGGGTAGGGAGCGGGGGAGAGGAGAGGGCTGAGGCGGGGGGTAGGGAGCAGGGTAGACGCGGGGGGTAGGGAGCGGGGTAGAGGGAAGGTTGAGGCAGAGGGTAGGGAGCGGGGGGAGGAGCAGGCTGAGGCAGGGGGTAGGGAGCAGGGGAGAGGAGGGGGCGGAGGAGGAGGAGAGGTCTGAGAGGCAGGGAAGGGGAGCGGGCTGAGAGGGGAGGAGAAGGGCTGAGAGGGAGAGGAGGGGAAGGGGGGAGTGGGCTGAGAGGGAGAGGAGGAGGGGGAGGGGGAGGGGCTGAGGGCAAGGGAGGGGGAGGGAGGGAGGGGCTAAGGGAGGGGCTGAGGGAGAGGGGGCAGCAAGGGTTGGGGAGGAGCAACAACTCTCAGCTCGGGGAAAAAAAAAAGTTCAGACTGTACGGACAAAAAAAATACCAACATCTAGCTGTATGGGACGGTTTAACTTAACTGTATAGACAGCTCGAGATGTACAGATAGGAGCTAGATGGTACCAAGGAAAGCAGTACGGAATGCTTGCGGGGTAGTACGGACTGTACGGCGAGTAGTCAGCAATCATACACATCGTATGGATTCCGTACAGTTGTTCGGACTGTATGAAAGTGAGGTGCGGATGGCAGGATGTACAGTGAGCTACAGGTGTACGGACTGGCTGCGAACGGTATGGCCAAGTTGTACAGCAGGTACTGTTGCTATACGGCCGAAGTGAGCAGAAGGCAGGGAGCTGGTATGAGAGCATGAGTGAGAGCTGTACGGAATGCTGAATGAGCTCAAGGGAGATCTCACAAGCTGTGGGTGAGCTAAAGAGCAGTCACCCAACAATAGAACTATCTTCTCTGCGATGGAAGTGCAACTGGAACACGCAAGAGAGCGGGAAGGAAGTGGGCTAGATTGACTAGCTCTGATACCACATGTGTTAGAACACGAAGTCAAGTTGAGTGTGATTTAGTGTGTTCTACTAGGAGTTCTAGTAGAGTTATATGTGTGAGTCATATTGGGAGATATCCCATATACACTTTGGTATTCTAGTGTGTGTCTATCCTATATAAGATTGTACTTGTGTGTCACATCAACACACATCAAGGAGTTTACATCAAGCTTTATCAATCTGAGTATTTCTTTTTTTTTTCAAGAAAATTACTTCATTAGGTATGAATGAAAACCGCGAGAGTACATCATGCAATGCATGAGGAAAAAAAACAGCTCAAAAGGAGCTAATAAAAAACCAAGGCAGAGGCTGAAAATGTCACCTCAACCCTGGGGAAGACTCAGAGAAGAAAGGAGATCCTCTCCAAACTCTCAAAAAAGTAACTCTCCTGGCAGTGGTGGCTGCTCTGGAGGATCCCTACATGCTCACCCATATGGCCATCAGAGTGTGTACTATGTTGGTCCAAATACTAGCCATAGACTGGGAAGGGTGAACTTGGATACCCTCCATCGCCTTTGTACACCTGGCTCTCCAAACATGCCAAGTTGCAAAGCTAGCCAAAATCTCCCAAGACGTGTCTACCGAGGCATGAGCAACTCTGAAAGGAGTGGGGAACCTCTTGGAGGGAACAAGACTCCAGTGCATATAATATGACATATCCCTTGAAAGGTTAAGAGTGTCATATTATATGCACTGGAGTCTTTTAGGTCCCCTCTCCCATCTAGACCAGTGCTTATAATATGACACTCCAAGTGGCCTGCCATGTTCATCCAAAATCGAGTCATTTCACATGACTGGCTGCCTGTGAATTTCTTCACGAGAGCTGGGTGGAACTCTGCAAAGAGTGTTTCTGAAGCTGCCCCAAGCTTGCAGAATAGTAGCCATGCAAGGGAAAGGGGGAGATTTGAGATGGGCTGACGTAAAGATCCATCTGATGCCGTCCATCCGATCTCTTCCATGAGATGGAGTACAAGAATGAATGCTACATGAGAAAATTTCTTTCCAGGGCTCCTATCCAGGCATCAATCCACATACTACGAACTTGCAGAGCAAGGCCATACACTGCAAGTTCGGGTCAATAATATTGAGACCACCTCCTCCTGTGGGGAGAATGAGGGTCTCCCAAGCCACCCTGGCTACAACATCTGAGGTGCTATCTAAACCGCTCTATAGGAAGTTCTTGATAGGCCTCATGAGCTGAGCGATACAATATCTAGACCTGCACTGACAAGAGCAAACAAACCAGGCAATGGCCAATAATACCTAGTTCACAACCACAACTCTGGATGCAAGGTCAAGTTTGGAAGAACTCCAAAATATGAGTTTCCTCCTGATACTAGTCGATGAGTTTCCCCCTGATACTAGTCCAACAGCGTGGAGGTAGGAGCTGGTCGTGAGGAAGGTCTAGGTCGGGTGGAGCTATGAGACGCACCCGTGGACCTTTTAGGTCTTTTCTTCTTTCTTTTCCTTGGGCAATATCTGGCAAAGTGCCCAAGGGTCCTGCAAACCTACACTGGTCCTGTCTCCCTGCAATCTCGACTCTCTGCCTGAAGAAGGAGCCATCTGGACATTGAAGCATAATGTGGTCATCCAAGATGTTAGGTGAGAGATAACGACCTAACACGCGGTACCCTATCGGACCTGACTACCTCTACTACTCTGCTAAGGAAGGTATCCCAGGGAGAGGGGGGATCTCAGTAACCATCCCAAAGGCGGCTCCAATGCAATGCAAAAGTCGCTTCTGCAAGGGCCTCATTCCAATGGAACACTAAATAGATGATTGCATTTCAAAATCTCCCTGAGGACCTCTTGTGTAAACGAGTCTATGATTGGATGAGGGAAGCGACCCACAAAGACAATCTGGGTCGCTTTTGACAGATGGCATGGGTTGTGTGTTTCACCATGATTAAGAAGATGGTGCATATGGAGATGGATGTAGGTCAAGGCGAAAGCAAAGGAAAAGGGAACATACAGGGAGATGGAAGCAATTACAAAGATAATATGGAGAGCAAGAGAGTAGGAGGCGAATGCAGCTATGAGTGACGAAGAACACAAATGGCCAGAGTTAAGTGTAGATGATTACATCTGAGGAAGGCCGGAAAATATGATGAAAAGTTACATCCTGCAGCTATCCTTCTCGATAGGATCAAATCCAAAGAGAAAGGGGTCAAAAAAATCCTCTTGGAGCTCAGTGCTAACGGACTAGCCTGAAGCACTGTATTTGCTACTTGCGAGGAGTCAAAAACAACCTGGAAGAATCCTCACCCAAGTAGGCGAACATTTGTGAGGTGCCCTGAGAGGTCTCCAAGTAGAGCGCAGAGCATCCAGTGTAATCTAGAAGGATGAGACCCATGGATGCGAGCAAAGAGTGATGGCGAACTCTCTTGCTTTGCATCTTTTTTAAGCTGTTGCAACACGTCTTTTGAAAAAATCACTGTTTTCGCGGCCAGTGGGAGTGGACGGAGATTGGCTAAAGGCAGATCCATCGCCAATCAAGGTGGGTGAGGCCAACTCGAACATGAAAAGGTTTCTTCCGCACTAAGCTGCCCAGGAGAGAAGTAGGAGGGTGGGCTGAGGAGGAGGAGGAGGAGGAGGAGGAGAGGATGAGGAGCAGAGGGAGGAGGGGGCTGAGGAGAGGAGAAGGAGGAAGAGAGCGAGGATGATGAGGAAGAGAGAGAGGACAGGAAGAGGATGAGGAAGAGGATGAGGAGGAGGGAGGAGGCGGAGAGGGGGTAGGCAGGGATGAGGGAGGAGGCGGAGAGGGGGAAGGTGGAGGGGCTGAGGCAGGGGTAGAGGAGGCGGTGGGGGAGGGTAGAGAAGAGGGGGGGGAGGGAGGGCTGAGAAGGGGGTAGAGGAGGCAGGGGGGGGGGGGGGAGGGTAGAGGAGGCGGGGGGAGGGAGGGACGGAAGAGGCGGGGGTAGAGAAGGTGGGGGAGAGGGCTGAAGCGTGGGGTAGGGAGCGGGGCTGAGAGGGAGGTTAGATAGGGAGGGAGACGGGGGAGAGGGCTGGTGAGGGGAGGGAGGGAAGAGGCGGGGGTAGAGGAGGCGGGAGGGAAGGGCTGAGGCGGGGTAGGGAGCGGCTGAGATGGAAGCAGCCAGGGGAGAGGGAGGAGAGGTAGGGAGGGAGACGGCAGGGCTGAGAGGGAGGAGCGGGAGGGGCTGAGAGGGAGGGGAGGAGGAGGGGGCTGAGAGAGAGGAGAGGCTAGGCTGAGAGGAGGGAGGGGCAATTCGTGCGGGGAGGAGCAGCCAAAAAAAAAAAAAAAAACCAATGTGAGTCTTTCCATTTTGGTCTATTGCTCATTTCCATTTCCTTTCACTTTCATTACGTTTCCATTTGATTATAATCTTCTCTCTCCCTAGCCTACCCTCTCCCTCTCCCTCTCTCTCTCCACCACCGTGTTCCTTCATGTGGTATCAGAGCCATCCTTCCTCCTCCCTTTCTTTCTTCCTCCATCCTTCCTTCTCCTAGTCCTTTTCCTCTTGCTCCTTGCTCTTCCAAGGCATTGAGGTGAGGGAGGCTCAGAAAGAGGAGCTACTCTCCCTCTTTCGTCTTGGAAGGCAGCGCTTCTTCCTTCACCCTTAGCCTCTCCATGAGCTGCTGATCTACATCGATTTTGGAGCTGTTTTTGTGGAGCTGCTGCATGATTTGCTGCGGATTTCTGTTGTGACTCTATCAGCCTCGAGTTTGCTGCATATTTGTGCTTAGATTTTGAGCAACTTGGTCACCATTCTTGTGGGCATTAGTGGGCGTCCTCATAGAGGAAAAGACAGCTCGTTTCTTGCTCAAAAGCAGTCCGTTTTTTGCACAAAGACAGCTTGTTTTTGCTGTTTTGGGGGCGTTTTTGTGAAGGAAATAGTTGCTTGCTGTTGTGGAGACGCTTCTACTAGTGGTCGCCCTAAAAACGACCTCATTTGGAGCCCATTTTTGAAGAAACGACCTGAAGAGTGCTGCTGTTGCCGTTATTCACGCCTCAAGAATGCTGCCATTTGCCCCAACTACAACATGAGCTGCTGCCTACGCTATTTCAGCTAGCCCGATGCCTTTTCTTGTCCATTTTTCACCCTGACTGCAGGCTGAGCTGTTGCTACAGCCCATACTATTCTAGCCTTTGCTCCGAGCTCGCACTTCAGCCCGTATTGCTGCAACATTTGAAGCAGACATGGAGTATTTCAAAGCGACAATTGTCATTCAAAAGTCCGGTAAGAACTTTTCAATTTGGCAAACCAGGCTGAGGCTTCTGCTTATGAAGGAAGGTGTGTGGAAGGTGGTTAGTGGCAAAGACAAGAAACCTAAATCTGATGAAAAGAAAATTCTAGCATCTAAAACTCTCAAAGACAAAGGTCTTTGGGTTTGTCTGATGATGTGATTAATCACTTGGATTTTGATGACACTGCACATGAATTGTGGGACAAACTAGAGCGCTTATTTGGCAACAAAATTATCAATTCCAAAGCATTCCTCAGACATGAATTCTTTAAGCTTCATATGAAGCATGAAGCTTCTCTTAATGCTCATTTGAATCATATGGAATCCCTCATCACCCGACTTGCTGCTTTGAAGGCCCCTGATGGGAAAGATGATCAGATGGCTGTCCTCCTTTCCAACATTGAGGATATTCCTCAGTATCGTGATATCACACCAATGCTTCGTGTAGCATGGGATATGTCCTTTGATGAAATGGTTGCAATGCTTCTTGATCATGAATGAAGGCACAAGGATGTCCATGAGAAGCAGGCATTATATTCCAAGGGTAAGAAGCCATTCAAACCTCTCAAGTGTACGTATTCCCTACGTATTCTAAGAAGCTTGGCGAGTAGTAGTTGTTCCAACATTTTTTTTTGTCATGAAGAAGACTTCTATTAAGTATGAAAGAAACCTGCGTGAGCAACGGAAATACATCATGCTTGGCATGAGGAAAATAAGTACTCTATAGGAGTAAATAAAAACTCAAAAAGAGCTGTTCCACTTTGGGACAACTATGAATGTAAATGCTTGGCATGAGGAAAATAAGTACTCTATAGGAGTAAATAAAAACTAAAAAAGAGCTGTTCCACTTTGGGACAACTATGAATGTAAATACTTTTTTAATGCAAATTTGTTCTAGAAAAAAATGTGTGTGTGTGTGTGTGTGTGTGTGTGTGTGTGTGTGAGAGAGAGAGTTGTTTGCACTCATTGGTTCTTTGTTGTCTGCCTTTAATAGCTTTGATTATCCTAAGAAAGTCTGCTCTTACAACACATGAAGAAACTGGTGGAAAATCTTACGGAAAATCTTACATGATTCCAGAAAAGTCTCACATTCGAGCATTTATGAGTGAAAGTTCCTCCAATATGGAACTCTCAGAAGGTGAAACATTATGCCAAGCTGTCAAAATACTTGCAACACAAATTTTTGAAATATCTGCTAGACTCTTTTTACTACTGGATGTTTTCTTCTACCATTTTTGCAGGAGAGATTGTGAGCACAGGATCAAGCAGAACCAAAATTGACATAAAAAGCTTGGATCTGCCAGAACTTGAAAGGCAGCAACGTACCCATAAAGATAAGTATCGTGCTATATTGGAGCCTGGGGAATCTCCAATGCAAATTTCTGAGCCAAGTACTGAAATGAGAATCCAACATGCCGATCGCCATAGCTCATCCGAAGGAGAAATCCATCCTGAATTCTGTGATCATGAACAGATTTTGTAACTGACCACAGAGCTTATCCGTTCTCATTGTAACAGTCACTAGAGTATTAATGAATGGAGAAGCTGTAACATCAATTGTATATATCGTACTAAGCTGGACAAATGCTTCACCTTGGGTGTATGTACTACAGGCATTACTGCATAATGCTATAATTATGAATAATATATATAATCCAAAATTTGGTTATCTTCCCTGTAATACTAAAGCTATAATTGTTATCCAGTTTATAAAATTTTGATGTGGACTATCAAGTAAACAAGAC